>NC_070588.1:28701822-28934322 GCF_027409825.1 Scomber japonicus
AGGTGTTGCTGACAGTGCCCCCCGGGTGGTGCCTCATTAACCCACATTTCGCTGGCTGATGGGAAACAGTGAGTGGTGGGTTGGTGGTGGTGGTGGGGGGGTATGTGGAGTGGGGGGTAGTGTCTCTGTGTGTGTGCATGTGGGAATATGTCTGGGGGGGGGGGGGGGGGGGGGGGGGTGGATGGAAATGTTGAATGCTGCCTTTGAAGAAACTCTTTAGCATTTGTATGCATGTATGGATTTGCATTTTACAACTTTTCTCCAAATTGTAGATCCACCGCTGTGTGCATTACAGTGCCTCTCAATACTAATGCTGTAGCCATTTATAGCTGGAAGTTTGGGCTTAAAACTGGTGGAGTCCTCATTTTCTGACCTTGTGCTTACACAGCTATTAAATGAAGAAAAACATGTACGTCACTTCACATTAACATATCAGGCTTCTCAAACACCTGTAACATTTTTTAACCAAACAACAATAATGCATTATTCTTCCAAACCTTGTTGTTGGAAATCGGTGTTTAAAACAGAATAATTCCTGACTTCTGTGGATCTGAACAGTGCATTTTTAACCAGGCTGCATTGCGTTACCCAGGCACTAACCCTAACTCTAACCCTAACCCTAACCCTAACCCTAACCCACCCAGTACAGGAGTACCGTTCAGCCTCACGTTAAAGTAGTAAACTTGAGGCTGACTCTCTGATATCAGGATTCTAGTCTTGAGTTTATACTATAGACTGAAGCGATGGTGACTCATCTAGCTTCTAACAGTCTTCATCCCAAAGTCTTCCCCACTACACTACCTTTCCACTGGCACCCCTGCTGGCCTGATTCCAACGATACTCAGTGAAACCATGCTGGTTAACAACAGCTACCTTCTATCATTTGGAACAGCTGCTGTAGTTGCTATAATTCATTTTAAGCTGTATAAAGTATACTTCTGCCGATAGGGAAATGTTCATTTCAAAGTCTAGAGCTTTTTGACAACTAAATATCAAACATTGAAATATTATAAATGTAAAGGAGTTCCAACTTTTTTTCTATCCCAATCCCAACTGATCTGTTGTGACAGGGAGGATCAGGCTTTATATACTAAAGCTAACACTATCATTAAAAATGCCACAATTAGACCTGATCTCAATCACATGGAGAAGACAGAAAAGGTTTTGTTAAAGTATTATTTGTTTATTATTGACTACATTTGACATGTTTTACTCAAAAGCTCGAACCTCTTAATTAAGTTAAAGGTTCAGTTACTTTATTTTAGTTCATTTAAAGTTACGCTACATTTAATACAAGCTGTTCAGAGACAGCCACACATTTGATCCCACTCACAAACTGCTCAAGTTCACCCTTCCTCAATGTCACAATCACTTTTCCTTGACGTAGAAGTCTTCTCAGTACACAGTGAGTCTGTGAGGAGCGTCACTCTGAAGCTGAATGAAGTGCGAAAAAACTGATGTGCCCCCCCTTAGATCACACATCTGCTCCACCCGTTTGCCCTTCTACTCTCCTTCATCAGTTATTTCCTCTCTTCATCACTCTTTCCCTGTCTGTTTTCCTCTTCATCCCTTCCTCACCTTCCTTCATTTGCATGCTATCTCAGTCATTTAGCAAAGTAATCCCTCTGGTAGCAGTTAACACACAGCCTCCACTCATCTTCCAGTGCTTTAACCTCTCCCCATCTCCTCTGTCCATCCTCCTCCTGACAGAAGATGGAGAGGCACTTCACTTCATCAAGGTACAAGTTTGTGTGTGGTCGTGTGTGTGTGTGTGTGTGTGTGTGTGTGTGTGTGTGTGTGTGTGTGTGTGTGTGTGTGTGTGTGTGTGTGTGTCGCAGCAATCATGTCCCACAGCTCTCACTTGTGGAGCGGTTCAGCTGGATGAGCTGTTGTTGATTTGAGCTAAGTCTGGAGCTAGATTATTTCCATTCATTAATATTTTTGAATAATTGCTTTGTTGATAAAATTCCCAATTTATTTATGAATTCAAAACCCAAAGTAATTAATTTTCTACAATATTAAATAAAGAAAAACAAGTGAATACTCATATTTGACCCCCAAAACTTAACTTGATTTAATACTTGCACGATTAATAGTCAGTGATGTATAGTCACCATCATAAATAGACCAAGGCCCAGGTCACATGATGTATCAGTCTAATTCCTGGGTGACCTGGGCCTTGATCTATTTATACACACTATATCTTATACCATTGGGAGCTACAGTATGCACACTTTCTTCTGCCTTTACAGATGTAGTTCTTTGGTCCATCTCCTGGTATTTTATTCCAGATGTGTGAGTCTACCACACAACTACTTTGCATATATGCCAACCATCATTACATCCTACAGTATAATATCTTTCATAATCACTTTACATGAGCTGTTAGTCACATACTGTAGCGACAATAATGATATTTTCCTGGAGACATTCATTCCCATCTCAAATCCTGCCTGCATGTGGAAATCTATAATAATAATAATGGCGCTCAGGTCTTTTTCTTATGTAAGACACTGCGGATAAGAATCTCGATCAATAGACTGAACAATGAGCTCGGAGCTGGTGGGATTGGGTTTTTTTTTTTTTTTTTTACGTGGATAGACTTTCACAGGGATAAAGAGCCAAAGTGCTGCATCAACATCCTGACTGGAGGAGTGACACAGAGTGAGGCGGGGGAAATGGTGAGCCAGCAGAGAGGCGGCTTACTTAAGCAGAACTGCAAGATACATATGTTAAATATGTGAGATACTGCATGTGTGAGTGAGGTGTGTTTGGTTTTTGATGCATGATAAAACCCATTTTACACATCGGGGGGTAAAAAAACAAAAGCCTATTGTGTCTCCAGAGGAAGATTAATTGCCTCAAGTTGCAGTCAAGGCAGAAAACTGCAGATGTGAAAGAAAGGAAAAAAAAATCTGTCATCTGTCAAGTTGCATTGTGGATAATGTAGGTGCTGGATTTTGACAAGGTATGTCCGGTCCTGCTGCATCAGTGTCCATCACAGTAGGAGAGCAATGCTGATGCTTGGAGAGCTCTTAAACATTCTCCTTCCGGCTCCTTTCCTCTCATTTTATTTATTTATTTAGCCATTTATAGCAAAAAATAGCACATACGGGCAGTGAAAACATGGATTATGCATGATTATGGATTTGAAAGGTGTCTGATTGTTTTGTTGTTGAACTGTTCTGAATGACGTAGAAGCTTCCAGCTCAAAATATTTTGTGTGCTATATTCCTTTAAAGCAATGAGTGAACAGTTGACTTAGTCCTTTACACGTCACAGTATTTGCTGGATTTCCTCTCACGCGCATCATGAGAGGAGGCAGTTACATTTAAATACAGACACTGATATGGTGAACTTTGCATTTGAGGCCGGCTATGACTTCATGACCTTTGTTCCAGTCTGTCACCCGCAGAGCGTTCTCACCTCACCTGACTGCTCTGCTGTTCTCATCTCCGCTCCCCCGGTCACAGTGTAGGTCATATGTAGTTGGAGGCTGTTGTCACTGTGGCTTCGGAGGGGTTCATAAAAGAGAATCCAGCGTTTCCGTGTCTGCCAGAGGTCCGTGTCTTCAGGCTCGCCGTTGTGCAAAGTGAAATATCACAGCGGCCGGCGGTGTTTGAGTTCCAGACTGCATGCCAGGACGCAGTGTGTGCACGGCGAGTCTGCCATTTTCTGCCACATGTGGAGTGGCAAACACAGCATGCCTGTGCACTCGAGCACACCTGCACATTTGTAGTACTACTGTATACACACGGCTTGACCTAAAGTACATCAAGATCCTCTCCAGATACGTTGACTAATCATTTGAGTTTGATATGGGTTTTTTCACAGAAATTTTAAATCAACTACTTAAAGATCCTCCTCCCTCATTAAAAATTCCAGAACTACCAAATATTCAAATAGATTTCATTTCAGAAGTTTAACTGCTGGACATAAGGCATCTCATACTTCACTGTAAAGGCTACTCTCCATGTATGTGCACTGGAAGTTTCCACATCACAAAATTGGATACTAGACTAAAACTGGCTTAAATATTGTTCACACACCCTGCTATAGCTACGGCTCAATACACATCACATAGACTAATACCTTTATAGCACCAGTTGCAGACATCCAATCGTAACGTCAGATCTGTTGACTTTATGGTTCATGTTGAAATCAGAGTGTACCAGATTAGTGAAGCTTTCAACCAGTGTAAGCTACAGACTGACAGAGCTGCTAAATGGTAAATGGTATATATTAAATATTACATGGTAAATGGTAAATAGTATATGGTTAATATTAAATAGTAAATGGTAAATGATAAATAGTAAATAATAAATAGTAAATTGTGAATATGCCACATTCACCCATTCACACACACACCAATGGCAGCAAGCTACCACACAGGGTGAAATTTGGACACTTGGACATGTAGACTGAAGGAGCTGGGAATCGAGTGCCAATCTTAATGGACGACCTGCTCTACCTCCTGAACCACAGCCGGCGTGATCCATTAGTTGCAAACAGAGCTAAAGCTAAACTCTCACATATCTGCGATGACAGGCAACATGTGATGGACTCACCTACATTACATAGTCGACCCATGCATCTTTTGTAGATCTACTCATACATAGGAACACGCTATAACTCTGATTTAAAAAGTTTCCACTTTCTAAAAACAGCTTTGTAGTGCCAAACCCCCCCCCACAGTGAAATCAGTTCCAACTGAAAGAAGAAGAAGACAAACATACTTTTGACTGGAGGGGGATTCTAAAGCTAAACGTAAAGCTTTCTTTGTTTTGTTGCATCTTGCTTTCATTCTGCAGCAGCTCTGCAGCATATGACTCAGTGGCACACTACGCACAATACAGTTGAGCAAAGGAGAAGAACAACACATACAGCCCTCCGGCTCTGACTGAGCTGGCTTCCCTCATTCTTCTCTTCATGCACACTAAAATTCAAATCCGGTCTTTTCAGATTTTCTCACTTTTTTTTTTTTTTTTTTTGGATGTGAATTCCACTGGCTAGTAGGTCAAACCTGAGATAAAAAGAAAGTTTGGGCTTAGTGTGTAGGACATACCCTCAGTTTAGTCCTCTCTTCACCCTCACAGTGAGCTCTGCCAAGTCTATCGCACTCCAGCTGTGCCTACCAGCTGTGCCTACCAGCTGTGCTAACGTTAGCCTGCCTCAACACAGCTCAGAGCTTCACATCCAGACACCTGCTGGGCCACGACACACCTTGTCGGGAGGAGAACGTATTCGTGCATGTCGGTTTTTATAAGGGTCTTTAAATATTGTTAAGGCAAACCTCTTGCCATGAGTTCTGACTGCAGATCACAGGCAACAAAGTTCTTAAATTGAGTGCAGTGGTATGTCAGCATATTCTCACACGCCTTAAGTTACAAGGTTAGGTAATAAAATTCACTTCTACAACCTTGCAGTAAATCCTACAGCAGCTTTGTGATGCTGACGTTCAATGGCAACAGCAGGTGCATGGCAGCAACCCATAACATAAAGATACAGATTGAAGGATCAGAGGTCAACACAGTGGAAGAGTTGCGACCGTCTGCTACTTATTCATAAAACAGAACACTGAAATCTGTGAGCAGCTGACCTGGTGGTTCCCAATCACTGTCTGAAAGCATGTTAAGCCTCAAAATGGACCAAAAGGTTGAATCAATACTTCTCTGACACAGTGTCAACGAAAGAAGCTTAATAAAGTTAGGATGTGTTGTAGTGCTGTTTTATTGGATTGCATTAGATTGAGCATGTGATAGAACAAGCTGCAGTTTACTTTTAGAATGATGTATTTTTTTTGGTATATTTGCATGTTTTAATAGTCTGCATTGATTCCTTCAGTCCCCAAGTAAAACCTTCTTTTATCTCATTCATCATGCATTTTACACACTCGTTTTTACAATTCATACGACTGCACAGGTCATTACAGGAAATCTGCACTTTCAACTGAATTCTCATTTTCAAACTTTTGAAAGTGAGAAATAAATCCAGAAATAGAAAGACATCATTTAAGGTGAAGGTTCAAGTTTCAATTTGATTTTTATATATACAGCACTTTAAAAAAGCAAACAGTGATTCACAAAGGCAGGCGTATGTGTGCACACTCAAGCATAAAAGGAGCCAAATTAAAATAAAACAAAATTAAAGTACATATTTATATGAAGAGGATTAGGGCCACTGTGGGAAAAAAGTGAGTTCTGACTTTTTTCTCAGAATTCTGACTTTAATCTAAAAAGAAAAGTCAGAATTCTGAGAAAAAAGTCAGAACTCACTTTTTCCCCCACAGTGGCCCTAATCCTCTTCGTATATTTAAAACCAAAGAAATCATATAGCAAATAAAACAGATGAAACTAAGAGAATAAAAGTGAATCTTTATCTTATAAGTATTCACAGACTCAGCCGGTCTAACAGCCTCCGGCAGGCTTTTCCACAGCTGAGGGGCCGCTACAGAAAAGGCCCCCAGCCTTTTTTTCCCCCCATGAGCGGGGCACTGCTAACATGCTAAGGGATGAGAAGTTCTGAGCTACATATATATATATATATATATATATAGGGGTGAGAGGGGTGATAGGGGTGAGAGGGGTGTCTAGGTCAGAGGGTGAGAGGAAATGCCTGTAGATGATTTACATGTTACACATAGGACAGATACAGAGTTAATATACTGTAACACCTAGATTCTTCTTGATATGCTGTTTTAGTGCTTATTCTGTGTTGTCTTTACTCTAGCAGCTGTAACAGTTCTGTTAAGGAGTGATTTTCATGACAGAGGTTCAGAATACGCTTTCTTTAATTTTTAATCATGCATCTATTTTTTTATTGCGCCACGATCTGAAATAATATACATTTACGAAGATGAAGCGATGACATTTTCAGCTGATAATAGAGGTGTGTGATGTGTGAGACTGAGACTGCTAGACAGTGACACACACACGCATGCACACACGGATACGACACAGCTGGCACAGACAGACGGAGGCGTGAGTCTGCATGTCTGTAGGGAGCGCCGGAGGTGTCAAAAAGCCAGGAGCACATTATTATCACCTCTTCTACCACTGCATAGGATCTGAAAGACATTCAATCTGCAGCACGCACACACACACTCTCTCTCACACACACTCTCATACACACACACACAGGCAGAGAAGCATTAATATGACAGCCTACACACAGTCTGTTCAGAAACACTTGAGCATAGTTTAGGAGGTTCTGAAGCATCCGCAGAGGAGAGGATGAATGAAACGGGCTGGAACGGAAGGGAATTGGCTCAGCGATTTAAACGCTCGCCAGATAATAAAAAATAAAAAAAAGAGAAAATAAATAAATAAATGGCCTACTTCAGTCAGAGCCGATAACCAATTTCCCCATTTCCTCTCTCTCTCTCTCTCTCTCTCTCTCTCTCTCTCTCTCTCTTTCTCTCTCTCTCTCTCTCTCTGAAAAGCCTATCAGTTTCAGTGGGATTGACAGCGTGAGGTTATATTCAGTAAAAGCAAGAAGGACCGAGAGGAGGGAAAAGTCTTCCAGTAGAGCTGAAGATGTTAGAATTTGTTTGAAATCAGCAGATCTGGTGACAAACAAAGTGTTGAATGAGATAAGTTTGCAGAGGAAGAGGAGGAGAAGAAGAAGAAGATGCCTCTATGGGAACAGAGTGAAGATCCAGCCGGAAGCCGTGTCAATCACCCGGCTCTCCCGGAGGATGTAGAGGCGGGTGACAGCCGCTTGTCAAAGCTGTGGATGGTGCAGCCACAGCACTCTCCATCCTAGCATCCCATGGGGGGGAGGAGGGGGAAGCGGGGGTGGGGTGTGGGGGGTGTTAACGTCACTGATCATGTGACCCGGGCTTTTTGAATGACAGCGTTTTAGTTGCGTTTCTCATGGTGCAAACTGAAGATGTGTTGGAGGTGATGGATGCAGGGTTGAGCTGAGGAGCTGAGGTGGGGATGAGTTCTGATTTTCTTTTCTTTCGTGAAGCGATAAACAACAACAACAACAGAGCAGAGCAGAGCAGAGCAGAGCTGAGCTGAGCTGCCTCTTTGATGTGATGCACAGTTCAGTCTGGTTTTGCTTTCAGCTTGCTGGCCTACATTACATTCATGTCTGCTGTGTAGTTATGCCTGGAATTTGCATTCTTTATCTCTTTATTGTGTTTTTACTCTTTTGATTTAATATCTAGAAACATTCTGAAATGCAACTTTTAATATGTTTTAATATGCTGACATGACATCAGTTCATCTGCATGTTTTTTATTTTTCTGTCTTAGTTTGTCTTATTTAGAATATTTTAAGGTATTTTATGCTGACTGCACATATAGCGTATACTGCTGTTGTTTATATAGTTTATTCGATTTTTTATTGTAAATAAATCTATTTCATTATAATATTTTGTTTATTTTATTTTGAAGGAACAACGTGAATGTGCAAAAGTAATTAAATTGAATGCTATTTTGCTTTACTTATTTGAAAGGGACAAGTATTTACCTTTGACTAATATTTCAATTCATTTAAAAGGGGCAATTACAGTTCTGGATCCAGAGCCAGAGCCACCAGTATGTGCTTCCTCTAATAGTGCAACATATTAATTACACTGCTGTTGATTGGAAATGAAACATTCACAATAATCATCCTCTGGCTGTTTTCCAGGAGCCTCTCAAACTTATTCGGGCCTAATTCGACACGCAAACACACGCAAGCTTTTGGCTGGATGTGTGTAATCTGCTACTCTCTCCTGACAGAGAAACACTAATTATGTAATTGACTCGACGTCTAATTCAATTTGCAGAAAGGAGGACACGGTTTGTTTTACGATATCGGGATACATCTGCTATCGGAGCCTCCAGTCTATGATGCTTTCTCTTCTCCTCTTGTCTCGTGCAGTTAAAAGCAGCAGCAGCACTTGGCATGGTGGAATTTCTCCATCTCTTGGTGGTTTGTTATGTTGTTAAGAAAAAACGCAGGTCATTCATTGATTTTCTTCTTTTTTCTCTCTCTTTTTACTTGTAGCTTGGGGCCACGTCTGTCTGGCTCAACGGAGGCTCCAGACGGACCGCTGCGCTGAGGGGAGACTGAGAAGAAGAAGAAGAAGAAGAAGAAGAAGCTGGGGCACTCTGGGATCGGAGCCAATGACCTGTTGGAGGAGAGAAGCGGCGTAGAGGCTAAATTAAAATGGGGTAAGTTTAGAAGATCAGACGGTGAGCTGCCAGCAGCTGCAGGAACTGCTGGCTGCAACAGGAGGATTTGTTTCCAAACCTGATCCCTGGAACACGATGCTGTTGTTAGATAACCTCTGGTCCAGTCAGAGAGGCGAGATGAGCCGATAGCAAAATAAACACACGCTGAGTCTCTCATATCACACTGATGTGAGCACACATTCAACAAGAGCTTACCATGTGGTTTTATGCCACAAACTCTTCCCGTTGACATATTTGACCTAAATCATACCCGTGTTACAATATGGTGCTTTTATCATGTGATTCAAAGTGCTCAGTGAATGGGATCTTTGAGACTACACTGACAAACTGACACTTAGATAAAAGAACAAAAGAATACATGTCAAGCTGCCTCATATGGAATAATACAGCTTCATCAATGAGCTTTGGTTCTCTTTCTTCTCTCATAGAGCTTCAAAATGGGCAAAATCACTTGTTCTGTGGAATAATAGAAACTAAATATAATAACAGACAGAAAGTGACTCCAGGAAATCAATTGAAGGCATCGCTTCTGTCACATCAACAAGTGATTCATGTGATACTTCAATTTGAATTTCTCATCAAGCCAGATGCCAAGACATATCTCACTATTAAACACAGTAGTCAGAGTGGCAGTATGTATATCATTGTATATCTTTGGATCTGTAAAGGTAGAATAAAGTCACACACTGTAGCTCCCATTGTAGGTATAATTTAATAGGATATCAAGAGTGACATTTCAAGCCTTCTGGTCTTCTTCAGACTAAAACAAGAATGTGATCTACTTTATTCTCCCTTTACAAGCATGAATTTTGCACCATTATATAGTCCTGTCACAATAACTACTTTTGTTGGATGATATATTGTCTTGCGATAAACAATATTATTGTCATTTGAAGATCATTTTATACCACTGATATAATGAATCAAAAAATGATCAAGGTAATGTCCATGTATCATATTATAAGTCCATATATAGACATGATGACGTTCATAATAAGTTATTGTACGATAAATTGATGAAGTAATTATTGTGACAGGCCTATCAAGATACACGAAATTACTGACATTTATAACTTATAGTCCCTTACAATGAAGCAATGTCTCTAACAGTTAAAGTCCGTGAAAGGAAAGAATAAATATGTGTTCTGAGTTTTTTTTTTTGATTATTTTATTTTCAGTTTTGTATAATATACCAACAGTATAGACATAGATACAACAAGAGAAACAAAGGTACAGCCCCCCCAACCCCCTCCACCAGGGGAGAAAAAAATAAAAAATAAATAAAAAGATAAAACAACAACATACAGTCAGTGTGTGACGTTAGTACAAACAACTACATTAAGTACTTGGTGTAGGAGATGGATCAATATGGTCTAAGTATGGCTGCCAATTTTTAAAAAAGGCAACATCCATAAATTTGAATTGAGCATTGTTAAGAGAGTCTCGAATACATGTAAAGTTTCCCAATAGACACAGTTCAGGGTCCATTGGAACATTGACTCCTGCGATCTTGGTTAAAGTGGAGCAGATATCATTCCAGAAAGGCCTCACTTTAGTACATTGCCAGGTACAGTGCAGAAAGGAACCCACTTCAGTTTTACATCTGAAGCACTTATCTGACAGGTCATTTTTGAACGAGTGTAGCTTTTCTGGGGTAAGATAAAGCTGATGTAAAATATTATAGTTAATCAGTTTATACCGGGCATTGATAGTAGCTGATGAGCTGTTTTGACATAAATCTGCCCATAACTGCTCATCAATTGCAACATTAAGATCTGACTCCCATTTCAGTGAGTTTGACATTTCACAGAAAAGTGTGTTGTTAACCACCATGCCAAATTTGAATGATTAAAAAAATCGCCAAGTATATGAAATTAGGCTTCAAAGTTGTGTAAAACTCAGCCTCTTTCTCTGCTCCCAAACGCTGTGGGAGTGTCCGCCAAGTTCGCTGAAACCCCGCCCCCTACCAAGTGTCACCTGTCAATCAAAGTCACCACCTCTACCAGAAACATGGACACTATGTCTGAGAGCTTTACCTTGGCTGCTAGCTTGACGGCTAACTCAGCAGCTAGCTCGGAAGCTAGCTCAGCTAACTGTAGACTGTAGTAGTAGTAGAGTGTGCTGAATGTATTTCTACCTCTACAGCAGCAGGGGCGGGTTTATGCTAATTACTAAATCCTGAACACAGAAATCTTGAAACACAGTTTGTGAAGCCTAGCTCCACAATTCAAATCTAAATGGTTGAAATGCTTTTTAAACCTTTTTTAGGAATACATTTATGACCTATTTAATGTGTTTAGAAGAAAATGTCTGAATTCACTTTACATGGTCTTTAATGGCCTTGGTGTGGAGGCTGTTAGTTGTAAGAAGTTCAGACAGAATGTTCTCAGATTCTTAGAAGCCTTGAGAGGTGAAAGTTTCCAGTATTTCAAATGAAAGAGAGAACTTGGGAAAAAACACACATTACTGTATCTCCTTAAAGAGATTTGTTTTGTCTTCCTTATTCATTTAACTTGTGACCCCTCAGATTTATCTTGGGTCTCTTTTTGGGGGTACTGACCCTGAGGTTGGAAATGCTGTCCTATAAGGCGTTCATTAGCCATTTTCTACATGGACATGACAACATTATGACCACCAGTGGTGTTTTAATGGATGGACTTTTTGTTCTTTTAACTCATGTCCTGTCCATGTCCTTCTCCATTATGGTGCCAACACTGCTTTTAACAGGATCATTTTGTTGTCATAGGAAAAGTGAATTTAAAAAATATATATTTTTATACCATTTTTATGCTTGAGACTCCTTGAGTATGTCATTTACATTCTTAATGCTTTTTGTGAACTGATGGAGCTTCTTTGTGGGAAAAATATGCATGTATTTCAACATTTATATGTGAATTGGATCAAAAGAACGTGTAAATGCAACAATTATTCTAACAAGTCGTTTCCTTTTTAGATGTTTTATTCTGAGATGTGGATTGGCATATTTCCAAAAGTTCCAACCGCAGTTTATTTTTTAAAGCATCTTTAAATCTTGAATTGCTGTGTTGTAATCAAGAAAATGTATAGAAACTTCTTGGAATTGATTTATACTAGCAGGAGGTTGAATAATCTCAGCCTGGACATTAATCTGCTGCTGTAACAGCCTCCACTCCTCTGGTTTCAGGCTTTCCAGCAGATGTTGGAACCTGACTGCAGGGATTTGCTCCCATTCAGCCACAAGAGCATTAGTGAGGTCCAACACTGATTTTGGGTGATAAGGTCTGGATCATGTTCAACACTATAGTTCAGCCCAAAGATAGTTGAGGTCAGAGCTCTGTGCAGGGAAGTCACACCAAAATGGAATAACAGTTCCTCTGGAGTTGTTTTTTGCAACAAACTGTTGCCACAAAGTTGGAAGAACACTGTTGTCTAAAATATCTCTGCAGCAACTAGATTCCCTTTCATTGGCAGTGAGAGGGCCAAACTGTGAAAAGCAGCACCAGACCAGAAGTATTCAAATCAGAGGTGTCCAAACACTTCTGGTCGCATAATTTCAGATTTTAAGACTCAACAATACAAACTGACTTGTTAAGATAGAGATTTTTAATAATGCAGACACTCTGACAGAGAGTCTGATCATATAAATGATTGACTTCCTCATTTTGATGCTGTCCTCTTCACACTCTGCCATCGTATCTGGAGAAACCACCCCCGTGCATGCTGAGACACGCTGGCTGATTTACTGTCCTGCTGGTAGGGATGAGTTATTCCTCAGTTAGCTCTAGTGACAGAGGGAGCGCAGAGAGTTTGGACCTCCAGAGAGCCTTTATACTGGCAGTAATTCAACCAGAGAGAGAGAGAGAGGCACAGACATGCTGAGCAGCATGCTGCCTGCTATTCAGACACAAATGCCTGGGCTAATTAAAACCAAATTCCACATATCAGCACTTTTTTTCCAAATCAAAGATATGCACATGCATATTTGTGTCTGCCAAACTTTAAAATACAAATTCTTCATATGAAGATACTCCTAAAGATGAAAAAAGAGACACAGTATTCAGTCAAGGAGAAAATGCATATTTAAAGCCTCTTTTTAGATACAGGGTCTTAATCATGTTTGAGAAATAGTTACATGACAATATCACTATATCTCAATGTGTTCACCTTTAAAGAATGTGCTATATCATGAATGCTCTGCTAGTTGTCCCTTTATTATCATCATAGTGTTGTAAATCAAGGAGCATAGATACTTTTTGATATGATAACACTGACCCAATAAACAGTTTCTTTCTTGATTTTCACAGAAACTGACTACATCAAAACATGTCTTGACTTTACAATGTAAAATTTAGTTTACCATAGTAAAATATTTTATTTATGTTGCAGACAACAAGCAAATATTATACCATCATACATGGAAATCATATAACAGATACAAAGCCAACAGATATAACAATGGAATCAAAATATTATAAATGAAGAGGAAAGAAATATTAGCTTTGCATCTCTCCTCTACACTGTGGCACTTTCTTCTTAAGATGTACATCTGTTAACACTTATCACAAATATATAATTTCATTTTTCAGAAAGGAAAAAAAAAACAATAAGGCTCAGTAATTCCCTGAAACAGCCACACTGTGTTATTTAAATAGGAAAAAAATAGCGTATTTGTTGGGGACTATTTTCCGCTGTGGATGACTACACATATAGTGAGTATTTCTTCTACTCTAGCAAGACAGAGTGTGTAAGATTGACTTAAAATAAATTGCTGTGTGTGTGTGTTCATGGTGATAAAGGAACATGTCACCCAGTGTAACAGTGTGGTTCACTGACGTGTTTTTTAGTTTTTGTACAGCAATGGAGCTCTACGGAACAGAAGAATAAGATACATCAGGCCTCGGACACACCAACAATACTTGTTAGTCTTTGTTGGCTTTGTCTTTTTTTAGCAATCAAGGGGAAAAAAATCACCATTATTTTCCTTTAAGAATGTCAATTGTAAAAAAGAGAAAAAGCCAGTGCTCTTGTGAATGACTTCCATTGACTTCCATTGAGTTCTCTGTATTGAAAGGATCCACTGTAGATGGAAAAATGAATGTCCTTGGTTCTTGTTTTAGTCAACCATTCATTCAATAAACAGCTAACAAACGAGATTGGAGGGGAACCGCCTGTTCTTACTATGTCGGAGGTTACTGATTAACTCTGACTGTAACCTTGCTCACCTCCAGCATGCGAGGAATAAAAATGTGTCCATTACTGTGGAGACGCGTGGCGGCCTGTTCGTGCTTTGGCATTGGGAAGCGTTTGAGACTAAAGATAATTTGGGTTTTATTATTCACCTAATGCAGCATTGGGGATGAGCACTCTGAGGGCCCTGTTTCATAATCAGAGTCATAATCACAACCGTAACCCTGTCCTGCTGACTGTGATGTAGACAGAATATGAGACACGGATGATGGGCGTTTGGGTTGGGCGCTCGACATGCTATTTGTACTCATTACAAGAGAGAGAGAAGTAGCTGCGGTACATCCAGTACTGTCTTGCCTGCTCCCCTAGCTAATCTACAATTGCTGTCTGATTAGTCAGAAGGAAAGAGCAGAGCGGGCTGCCAGAAGACAGCCGAGCAGTTATCTTCATTACTGTCCCCCCAGCCTACCGCTTTCTCTTAGCGTCACACTCATTTCCTTTCCCTGTCTCATCTTTGTCTCTTTTACCAGCTCCCTCTCTTTTTTTCCCCTTCCTCCTCCCTCATGTCCTGTCTCTCTCTCTTTCTGTATCTGTCTCTCAATCTCATGTTTTAATAGCCTGACAAGCAGGGCAATAATCCCTCTATTATTATTCTTGCTGCAGAGAAGGGGAAAAAGAAAAAAGCCTGAGGGAGGAGATGAGGAGCCATTTGTATTAAAAGAATGTGATTATTCTGGTGAAGGGACCACGCTTCAGAGGCACTGTCTCCGTGTCCAGAGATGTGGTTATACAATATTTCCAATATGTGAGTGGACCATGTTGTGTCCCCCCCCCCCCCCCCCCCCGTCTGAAGAGCTCTGACGAATATCTGTCATGTGGACAAAAACGGTTGTGTGAAATCGCCGCTGTAGATTCAGTGATATTAATATAAGAAGTGCACTAAATATCAGTCTAAGTTTAACATGGATTAGTGAGTCTAGTCTGTTTGTCTTAATGATGTGCTTGAAATCGATATCACAATATGAATAACAATTTTTGATATTGATGTGTATCACAATACAGCAGTGTTTTAGTTTTTGTTTGACTAAAATTATTAATACGATACGATACGACATGATACCATACAACACGACACAACACAACACAGAACCACACGACACCATACCATACAACATGGCATGATACCATATGACACGACATGATACAACACAACACGATACCATATGACACAATACAACACGACACATTACCATAAGACACGACATGATACAACACGACACGATACCATACAACACGACACGATACAACACCACACAATAGCATACGACACAACACAATACAACACAGCACGATAGCATATAACACAACACAATACCATATGACACGATACAACAAGACACGATACCATATGACACGATACAACATGACACAATACCATACGACATGATACAACACGGTACGATACCATATGACATGATACAACATGACACAATACCATACGACATGATACAACTCGACACGATACCATACAACACGACACGATACAACACCACACAATAGCATACGACACAACATGATACAACACAGCACGATACCATATGAAACACCACAATACCATATGACATGATACAACACGACACGATACAACATGACACAATACCATACGACATGATACAACACGATACGATACCATATGACATGATACCACATGACACAATACCATACGACATGATACAACACGATACGATACCATATGACATGATACCACATGACACGATACAACACGACACGATACCATATGACACGACATAACACAATACCATATGACACGATACAACACAACACAATACCATATGACACGATACAATACCATATGACACGACACAACACAATACCATATGATACGATACAACACGACACGATACAACATGACACGATACAACATGACATGATACAACATGACACGATACAACATGACATGATACAACACAACACAATACCATATGACACGACACAACACAATACCATATGACACGATACAACATGACACAATACCATACGACATGACACAATGCGATCATCATGATACAATTTTGTAGAACGTCAGTAAATGTTAATATTAATCCATTGCCTGAGAGTACTAATAAAGACATGAGTACTAATTTAGACATGAGTACTCAGCTTTATAGTCTCTGACTCTCAGAATCAGGATCACATGCACTTTAATTCACTTTTAACATCTATTATTAACTGTTCTGGTCCCACTGGTAGGTATAAACTCAAGTTGTGCAGCCAGGCATTGTTCAAATCCACATATTTATATCCAAAATTTCATTTACTAGTAAGTTGAGTTTCCCAAGATACCAAATATGTCTGACTAAATTTAGGGAAAATTATCATAAAATGATGGGTGAATGAATCCAGAATGCTTCCACTTCGTCTACTGATGCAGGCGTAGAAATATTGCATCTTGCATGACATGTAGTCATACAGTGTGAAAGATGTTTCTCTAAATTTGATCTATTTTAAAGTAACAAGCAGGCATTTTAGCTGCTCTGCAATAATTCGTGTATACTTTACTTTTTTTGCAGTTTTAGAGTTTAAAATGTATTTCTACTGCCATTGGTTTCCATTCAGTATGAAAATCCACACACTGTGTTGTTTCATCAATCACAGTGAACATCAAGTCTGCAGTAATTTGGTCAAGGTGACATTACTGTTGTGAAGGAATGCAGTTCATAAATCAACCTTGTCACAAAAATGAATGCAGGCTTAATGTTTGCTCTGATATATTTCACAGCCCACATTCACATCATTACAACATCATGCTGTACAAAAATGAACATAAACTAATGGCTGCCTGATGGTGAAAGAAGTAGTCAAACAAAAGCAGTATGGTTTGCAAAATTGTCAGCTGTAAAAATTAGGTATATGTGATTTTAGATATTAGAATTTGCAAGATTCAAATCAATAGTTTTAAACATTTCATTGTGATGTTGTTGCAGACTTAATTACAACGTTCACAGTTTTCTCTGCACATACTGATACTGACAAAACAAGAACAGCAGGACTACAAACTGTGTGAAACGGTACAAAACAGACTGTTGTCTATGAGAATTTGTGTGTTGTATCTTCTTCTCTGATCTTATCTTCATCCCTGCAGGCTACAGATCCACGTACCTGCTGTCTGTGTGTCTGAGGGCCGCTTGCTGAGCCTGCAACCATGCCAGACGTAAAGCCTCCACCGCCATGTGACTACCCCTCCACTTCCTCCACCGCAGCCTCCGCCGGCTCACCTGCTGGCTGTGCTTCCTCCCTCGAACTCATCATAAACATGGAGCCCTGCATCGCCAACCTCCCCCTGTCCCCCGACCCCTTATCCTCCTACCCGCGACACAGACCCGGTGGCCCTCACTACCCCGGCTTTCAGGGGCCTCCGTACCCCCTCATGGGCAGGTGTAACAGCAGCACTCTGCTCACTA
Source organism: Scomber japonicus (assembly GCF_027409825.1). Classification (NCBI taxonomy): domain Eukaryota; kingdom Metazoa; phylum Chordata; class Actinopteri; order Scombriformes; family Scombridae; genus Scomber; species Scomber japonicus. The sequence goes on from NC_070588.1 coordinate 28,719,658, forward strand.
ACCTGGGGCTGAGGCACTGCTCTGGCAGGCAGGGCCCTCCAGGGATGGTGCCGGGTCAGGGGCTGGCTTCGGGCTCCTGCATCCAAACAAGAAGCAACGGCAGCAGGCCTTACAGGAGTATGGAGAACTTGAATTGGAACACTGTGGCTGATTCAGGTCTGTACACATTCAGTCCTGCCCCCTACAGGAGTGTGGACAGCGAATTTATTTTGCGCTACACCTCCACTAGCCACTGGTATGATGGTCCTCCAGATGGATCTTTGGTGGGGGCCCACGGACTGATGCCCAACCCAGAGAGCCTGGCGTTCTACCCTCGACATGGGCTCCCCAGGAAAGATCTACCATTATTCCCTCAGTTTCTATTCCCAGGGGGTGTCGACGAATGGGATGCAAGGAAAGGGTTGAGGGAAAAACTCCGCCTTCAGAGTGCGAGGTCAGCAGTCGAGCCTTTGAAGCCCCTCCCATTGCGGCCTCAGGTGAACCCTGGTGCTGCACCTACTGAACGGGATGGGATGCCGCATGTGAATTCGACAGGTGCTGGGACCAGACCACTGTGCACAATGCGCATCAGCTGCCCTGAGGAGATCAAGCAGGAGGTCCTTAGGCGCCTGCAACTAAGGCGGCAGAACAGCAGCCCCAACCTGGCTCTCCATAGCTCCCCGTCCAGCCCGAAAGTGGTTAAGACATCCTACACAACAGACAACATTGCAGGGAACAGGAGTGGACCAGAGTCTTCACCCGAATGCCGCAGACCTCCTATAGGACGCCTGTATATCCCCACCTTTGAGGAGTTTAAGAAGATGAGGCAGAAGGGGGAGCAGAACCAGGAGTCCACAGCAGGTTCTGTGGTATCTGGTAAAGCTCAGGCACACCTGCCACAAGAAGCTTCAGACAAGTTACCGTCTGGTGGGACTGGCCCTCAGCAGAGATCTAGTGGAGGAGACTTTGAGGAGGTGGGAGGAGACGAGACCACAGGTGAAAGGACAGGGAGTACTGCTGAAGGTCTGCTGATCAAACCCAACTGTAACACTGTGAGCAATAACAGCACTACAGCTCCCATCTCCTCCTCCTCCACCTCCACCACCTCTGTTATCACCACATACTCACCAATCCGCACAGGCCCATCTCCACGTCAACCCCTGCAGCCTCTGGCCAACTCGGCCCAGGAGAAAGCCCCCACCACATGGGGAGACGAAGGTATCAGCAGGCGTAGGAGGAGCAGTCTGGAACCAACTGGATCAGTTCCCTTTCCGCCCTGCAGGGAGTACTGGGAACGTCCCTCCAGCTGCTGCCCAGCACTGCTTCTGGAGGGGACGGACTTGTCCAGCTACGGAGCCAAGATCTACAAGATGAAGGATGGCCTCATTGGTTCTGCGCTGGACCTCATCAAGAAGAGGTTAGTCCAGGATGGGGGAGATGAGGGAGGAGTGGGGTGCATGTATTTATTATTGTGATAAGTATTCAGAGCCATTACTTAAGTAAAACTAAATATAGCATTAAAAAGTCCTTCATTCTAAATTTGTACTTTCACTTTTACTAGAGTATAAGAAGTAAAAGCACTTATATCATATTTATATTCATGGGAGGAGAAGTGCCATTCCTTGGAAAAACTTGAATATATATACTTACCACCATTGATTATTGTGTGTGCGTGTGTGTTTATTATTCAATAAATTCACACAACTACAGTTCCCTACTTTGGGTGGCTGAATAGGTTTAAATATGCTCAATTAACAGAAAATCTCTTACTGTAAAAGCAGCTCTAGTTTCATACATTGGGGATTTTTTTCCCATTGATTTGCGGTGTAGCATCCACCCCAGAGCTGTAGACCTGAGACCTCATCCACAAGATTGGAAGCAGCACTGATCCATACACACATCGTTTTTACACACACATGCAAATGTCAACACCAACACATATCAAGCTGCAGGGGAGAATGGGGGCAATTGTAACACACTCAATTCCTATAATCAGAAACGAGCTAGAGTGATGAAACTTCTCAGTAGAATTCTCTCTCTGCCTGTGGAAAAGGTGTAGGATCATTTCAACTATTTAGCAACCAATTCTCCAATAGTTTAGTGGCACTGTTAAATGGATAGCTTGAGCTTGTCTTTTATATGAAGCACTAACCTGGTGCAAAAGACTCCATTAACTCCTCTTTAATTTCTAATATTTATGCAGAATTTCACATGTAAAGTGGGACTTTTACATTATAGTGATGCTATTAGTAAAGAAACTAAATACTTCTCCCACTACTGCCAAGTGGAGTTGTGAAAGCCCTATTGTGTTCAAGTCCATCAATGAGCACAAACCAGTTCCAGGTAAATGAATGAGAACAAAGGCTGTCACGCTGCATTATACCTACAATTAGACCTGAGTATTTTACCAATAATCACATGCCTTTTAAATCCAGTTAATCTCTTTTATTGCTGAAATTAGACCTCGTACTCATCAGCTGAGCCGTGTAAGAGCTCACAGCAGCAGAGGTGTGTGTATTTAGTAGGTACATGAATGGGAGCACCCTTTCATGAGTGTGTGTGTGTGTGTGTGTGTGTGTATGCGAGTCCATCTGTTTAAGCCTGCGTGTGTTGTTGTTGTGTTATCGATTTATCTCAGTTATTGTGCTAACAGCTGTCGGAGCTAACAGGGTTGGCTCTGCAGACGAGACTGTGGGCGGGAGGCTGGCATGAAGTATGACAGATTGGAAGACTGGCACCATCCCCTCAGTCTCTCTCTCTCTCTCTCTCTCTCTCTCTCTCTCTCTCTCTCTCTCTCTTTCTCTCTATCTATTTCTCTATCTCTCTATCTGCCTCATTGTCAGCTGTTGGCTAAATAAATGCAGGCTGTGGTTCATTCTGATCAAGGGCAAACAAGAGGATAGTGTCTTTTACAGCACTGTGGTGCCATTGGGGTCCAGGCTTCCATGCTTCCATGCAATGTAAATATTAGACCCTGAACACAGAGGAGCCACTAGATAAACCCTGATAAAGAACAGAAACTCCTCCTTCCTTGCAGGCTGTGATAGATGGGAGATAGACGGTATCTTTCCCTGCCTGTCAGGACTCTCCACTGACTGTTGCTCCTTTGTCTACACTATGAGATGGATGTCTGATGCTCGGCTGCATGAAGGCAGCACTGTTTGTGTATACACAGCATACTCTATCTCCAATTTCTAAAAACTCCAGAGCTGCAGGCTAAAGCTGCTACTAAAGCTTATTTTTATGATTAATCTATATAACAAAATAGTGCAAAATGCTCAAGGCGACACCCTCAGATTTGTTGTTTTGTTCTCTGACCAAGAAAACTCTCAAAATATTCAGTTTGTAGTGACCATTTGAACACCGCTGCAGTCCTGCTCACGTTCAACATTGTTTATCCCAAGTGGATTCATCTTTAAAGTTCAAAAAGCACCCAACATACTACACTGCGTGCTCCCCCTGTGATTTAAATTTGACTCGAGGCTCTATAGATGTTTTAATACTTGGAGATTTATTAATTTAACGTGACAATATTCTGTGTGATCTCTGCAGCCTGAGGTATTTGGCTCCCACCAATAAGTCTCTTTGTTTAAGCGTAACATGCAGCCGAACTTGCATACAGAGCATGAATATAGGTCTGGCTGCATTATTATAGTAATATTCATATTATGAATACCTGAGTAGAAATGGTGTGAAGCACTAAAGGAGAGCAGAGTTAATTGTATAGGCAGCACCAGTCATTTAGCCTATAGGGTGTAAATGGTAAACTGTATGTGACAACTTCTATTTATTTGTCTCTATTAGATGCACACACTCATCGAGAAATGTATTGAATTCACAGAGTGATATATATATCAGTGAAAATGACAGACGGGCTAATTTCAGTGTCACATTGTGCAGCGTTGAGCAGTGATCTATCACACACAGTGCTTTCCTGATAAATTAAGCTGCAGGTTATTACTTCCCATGCATCATCCAAGGTGTGACAGCTAATACTGTGAAGGGGAAGGCCTTTAATGACAGTTTCTCCAAGTGGAAACCGATTTAAGAGCCGCATCCTTAAAACTGTATTAATTACATCTGCCTCCTCATCCCTCTGGATGGAAAACTGAAGGGTTTGCTGTAGTTTGGTGTAAAAAAAAAAGAAAGAAGTGTGTGCTGAAGTGCATACAAGTGCCACACAGCGTCAGAAGAAATAATTTTTCATGACGTGTCCAGAAAGTGGTTTAGGAGAGACAGAGCTCAGAAAAGACAGTTACATAAGAACCATTAGAATAATGAGGGTGGCCACTGGGGGAATGTGAGGATACGTAACAGGGCAAAGAAAACTGCACATCGTAGCAGAGGTTAAAACCATTAGATGTGTTCAATTAGTGTATGATAAATGATGTAATAATCATAATAATAGTAATCGTTTAAGCTCTTTATCAACGAAAAATTCAAACAGCTTCTGAAATGTGACTATATGTTGCTTTTCTGTGTTTATATCATTGTATAATAAATTACTATGGGTTTTAGACAAAGGAAGCAATATGAAGATTCTATCTTGGACTAATGGACACTTTTCACTAATTATTGACATATAGGCTAGACATATAACATTTTATTGATCCTTCAAAAAAGTAGATGAAAAATGGACCAATATTGAATTTAATTACCAGTTGCAGCCCTATTTTAAACAATTGTTAATAGCAGAGATTTTTGCCCTAATCAACACTAACGTGACCTGCTTCACACACTAACCACTCCAATAGTCAATATTTCAGTAATTTACAGTCCCTAACACCATAAAATCTGCTGAGCTGATAAAGAACAACAGTCGCCTTTAATTTCAGTAAAAAGAAAAAAAATCACTAAAATTGCTGTTACATGGTATTTCTTGATAGCAGTGATATTATATTTCACATTCGTGCCTGCTGGACCGTAGAGCTCACCAGTGTTTGGAAAGCTAAATCAATACGATGCGTATACTTGGTAGTTGATGATATAAATAATATAATGCATTTTTAAGACATGCGCATTATTTTAAAGCTCCACTAATCAATATTGCATATTTTAACACTGAATCCTAATGACTACATGGTCATTTAAAATGGGCAGTGGTGAATACACAGTCAGCTATTTTCTTTTTGCTCATTGTTTTGGATTTGTGGCACATTTACTGTTTATATGCGCTCAACAAATAAGTGTTACCAGTAGTGTTGTGTTTTAAATATGAAGTTAAGAAAAGAGTGATTAAAACAGATAAAAAACATTTAACTGACATTAAAAGTAAATAACAAAATCCTATTTGGATGTATAACTTTAGCCCCTACACAAATTAAATGACACAGAAACATGAAAGCGTAGTAGCGTAATGTTAGCAAAGTTTAAGCTAATCAACAAACTTGTAAGTGTAATTTACAAATTTGTTTACAAGTAATGCTGCTGACCTCTCTCATGGAGTATAGTAACAAAAAGGCAGTTAAAGCATAAAAAACACATAACTAACAACAGTAAATAATAACAAAATGTTATGGTCAATTAATATGTATAACTTGAGCCCCTACACATATTAAATGACACAGAAACACATTAGCATAGTAGCATAGTGTCAGCAAAGTTTAAGCTAAGTTTAGCAAGTTTAAGTAAGTTTAGCTAACTTTTAGGAGTAGCATGTCATGTTATAACCCTTCTCCAGAGATTTGGTGTAATTATAATTGTAGTACATATTACTAGGGAATATTTAACTCTGTTATATATTTATATATATATTGCTGCTGTATAATTGACTCTGTTACACAAGCTCTATAAACTTGCTGTACACAACCTGACCAGCATAGCTATATTTTTCCTAAAGTACAAGACCATCTTAGATGTTTTGTGTCAGCCTCCTCTTCATTTAACTTGCTTATGATGCTTTGCTACTTGACAGATCATGTATGCTACTGCAGTCTCAGACTGACATATGGGTGGATCCATAGCAAATTTTGATTTTGGACCTCAGTATTTCTAAAACCCTGCGTGCAGCCCTGATGACCAGCACCAAAAACAGCACACAAAGTTACAAAGTAGCAAATGAGAGTCAGATATTTTTTTCAGGAGAAAACTGACCAAAAAGGAAAGCTAATATTGGATTCATATTCATCAGGTGGACACAAGCATGGCTCCAAATTAATGAACTATATCTTTATAAGGAGATAATTTGTCAGAGGTGTGTGATTTTTAGATGGTTGTGGTGTTTGTGTGTCCATAAGTGGCCAAAGAAATGAATCAGTGCAGCTTTAAGTTAAATAATGAGACATAAAAAAGAGTTGGGGAATAAAAGGTGACAAATGTGTACAGCTGGACTTAAAGGTTCATGGTCACAATCTTTAACACCAAGTCTACTAGCACACCCCTGCTTGCTCATACCTTTTTGTTTTGCTCTAGGAGTCTGTTATGCATACATAAGTATTTGTGGATTGTGCCCACGTATGTGTGCTTTTGTGGGTTGTCTCTGATTACATGGTGACTGGATGGTGCAACAATGGACCCCCCCCCCCCCCCCCCCCCCCCCCGCCCCGAGTAATCACACAAAGGAATGAAGGAAAAAAAAGTACGATGCCTCAGTATGATTGTAGTGTGTGAGTGTGTGCAGACAGCGAGGTTCAGGTGTTAATGTCCACTGATGTGTCTAATTACTGTCCTTATGAGGAGGGGTTGAGTGTGGAGGAGTCAGAAGGGAGGAGAGGCATTGATTTGGGTGTTCTGGGGGTTGGAGAACAGGGGAAGAAGAGGACGTGGGTTGATGGGTGGGTGGGAGATAGAAGAAGACACAGCAGGGAGCAGAGAGAGAAGAAGTGAGAGTGGAGAGGGGAAATGAGGTGGAATGAATGACAGGGATGCTGCAAGCAGATGAGAGCTCAGCCAGAATTATAATTTCAACCCTCCTCTCCCTCCTGCTCCATGCATTTTCTTTTTCTCACTTCCCCTCTTTCCTCTCTCCCACATCCTGCTTCCATCCTCCTCCCCCTTTCACTCTCCCTCTCCACCTCCCATCCCTTCCCTCTTCTTCCCTTCACATCTCTTCTTTCACATGTCCTTCCCTCTCTCTCTCTCTCTCTCTCTCACTCCCTGTTTCTCCCCCCTCCTGCTCCCCATCATTCGTCCCCCCCCCATCTCCTCCTCTCTCCACCAGCTGCAGTGCAGAGATCTCCGCCGAGGCCCCCGTCAGGCTGTCAGGTGACCGGGACGGAGGCTGTGACATCACCGCCCCCTCGACCGACTGTCAGCCCTCCGCCGTTGCCATGGCAACGTCGGCAACGGCCTGCGGAGCTGAGGCTGGCGACGAGACGCCTGCAGGAGGAGGAGAAGGAGGAAGAGAGGAAGCAGCAGAATGCGTAAGGATTCTTGCTCGTTTTCCATCATTTTTTATTTTGCCACGTCTGAAATGTGCACGCCTTCGCCCGCCGCTTCTCTTTGTTGCCTCGTGGCGCACAGCAACGTAGATCTATTGGTATTCAAGGATGGCTGGGACAAGCAAGGGGACTGCGACACACACACACACAGATACACACAGACACACACAGACATGCACATCACTCACACACACCGATGCAGAGGTATTCGTTGAGACAGGAACGAGCATGCAGCAGCACTCCTGTCTTCCAGCAACAGCTCGACGTGTGAGGATGCAGAAAAAAGAGGATTAAGACCCCCCCCACCCCCGTTCTCCTCCTCTACCGCCCCCCCCCCTCTCTCTCTAGCAGCTGGCTGCTGGTAACTCAGCTCTTCATTCCTGCTCTCTGCATGGCTCCTCTCCGCTGGCTGGCTGGCTGCAGCTTGACACCAGCCTCAGATGCAGCTAGCATTATGCTCCTCTGTGCATCTGCAGAACAGAACAGAACAGAACAGAAGGACTGACATGGAGTCGCACCTCGCTTGCACACAGCAAGGCTTTAGGTAGTTTACAGAGGCAGATGTCGAGGTGCGTATGCTTCTGGCATTCCAAAAATTTGTTCGGGCTTTGAATCCACAATGGAGCCTCCTCTGCGTACAGGCTGCGATTTGATAATCCAGCGGAATGAGCAGTCGCAACATAAATTATTCTCTTTTTTGGTGTTGGCTGATCGCTGCAAGCTGTACATCATGTTGTTTTCTGGTTATAGAGAGATGAAAAGCTTCCTGCACCTTTCAGTCATGTGCAGCTGTTAGTTATCAGAGAACTGTCAGCATCTGAGGTAATTATCGATCGTAAACCCCATATCATCAATATCATCATGCATGCAGAGGATGTGGGTGATGTCTCTGAGGTGAGGAGTCGTGTGTCACACAGCGATGACCTTTGAACTTCCTACGGCGGGGTCAACACTCAAGGGCTTGAAAAAGATGCCTAAAAAGGATTTTAAGAGCCACGTGAGGAATGTTTGTCCCTGTGGAATGCTGCAGTGTGTCAGGGGATGTCCTCATTTTACCTCACCAAAAAAAAAAAGCCAGAAGATGCTTTGAATCATCACTTGGGGGAGGCGTCTCTAATCTTTGCGGCTGGGTGGTTTCAAGTTGTGATAAGAGCAGGTTTTGGATGTGTGGCCTTGTTATGTTTTAGAGTCTGTTACAAGACTTGGCAGATGATTAGTGCTGCATCTCAGTATGAAATTTGGATTCTTGACAGTTCTCCAAGCTGGGATCAGAGAGATAAGCAAGACTTGTTATGTAATGATGTCATGACAGCGAACATGATGATGACATTGTAAAACTCCTCAGACACACACACACACACACACACACAGATACGCAAGCTGTTTTCTCTCATTCTCACCTTATCCCCCCCCCCCCCACACTCCTCCTTTTTCATCTGTTGCCATGGCAACCTGACCGTTTTGATTGACACACGTGTCCTTCCGAATTCTGCAGCACGCCGGTCTGGGCTGCAGGCGCTCCAGCTCGGACGCAGCCTATGAGCTGGTTGAGACGGTGAGGGCGCAGCGAGAGTGTCGCCTCCGGCCCCACTACAGCGACCCCATGCCGGCCGACGCCTCCAAGCGCAAACAGCTGGAGATGAAGATCGCTGCCGCCGCCCGACTCCATAGCCACCGCCGAGACAGAGACAGAGACCGAGACAGTGGTGAGCACTTTGACTCGTGTGTGACAAACTTGTTCTGTGTTTGTGTTTAACCCTGTTTGCAACTTTGGGACAAAAAACTGAATGATGATCAAATTGAAGTGACATATTTTGTCCTAAATCTTGCAAGAATTCATAAAGCAAATCATCCAATGCACATAAATCCTCCAAATTTTAATAATAGAGAATGTTTACAAATCTGCATCAACACCCACAGTGAGACATGTTCACTGTGTAAGTGCAGGCTGGTAGTGATAAATATGTACTTATCTTATCCAGGATTACTTAGTTTTGAGTGATTCATTTCAATTGAAACACCATATATCAATTTAAGGAGTGCTTCATTGCATTACATCATAATTTGCTTGCGATTGTACAAAGCATTGAGGACTGTAGGTGGTAAATGTTTGTATATTGTATAGGTGGTACTAGTACCAGGTTGGAAACAAGTGTCATCACTTTTAAATGTTACCGCTTATACTTTCTTTAAAGTCTATAATCCATAAATATCATATCATATGTGTTAAATAGTCTCCCAAACAGAAAAAGGAAACCAACTTCAGGAAAAGAGTATAGCATTAAAAAAAATATACAATTCTCTGGCTTACATGAGGAAGCTAAAGGGTGTTTTTGGGGTGTTTAAAAGTCTTTTTTTAATCATCCCGTTTGTACAAATCCCTTCTGTAATAAACTTGTAGTCTCTAAATCAAAATTGATATAACTCCAATGACATCACTGTGACATCACCAGGATTATTTTCTCATATATTAAAAATCCCCCCTGCCCTTCAAGTAATTTTTAAGATAATGAAAAGAGAAAAACCAAACATGCAGCCCAAAAACATAACTTACAGCACACTAAAAAGACATACTCACACACTCACACTGATGTTATGGACCTTTTTGGTGTCATTTATATAAATGTAGAAACTAAAACTGGCTTTGTGTCACAAGTTATGACTTCACACTTCCCTCCAGTTAATAATCCAGCCCTCTTTATATATAAAGCCCTGGCCTTTCACAGACCTCCATGTCCTCATTTAATTTCTCCCACTTCACCGTAGAGGGTGAGTCACCCTAAATTGTGAATGAACCCCCATTTAAGATTAAGAGCTGCATTTGTTTTGTTTTTGTATTTCTTTAACAGCTCTTATGCAACTGCTGTCGTGCTTTTCTGTGAATATTTTCACCTTTGCACTGAGCTTGCACCACACACACACACACACACACACACACACACACACACACACACACACACACACACACACACACACACACACACACGCACACACACACACACACACACACACACACACTTCCCCTGCTAATACTATGCTCTTCCCTGTCAACAGAAGCTCTTTGACACTGGACACAGGCCACAGAATGTCAGTCAATATGGTGTATGCTAATGTTGACCTAGTTGCTCTCTCCAGCAGATACAGGAAAGCTTAACAGGAAATACTTTCATCCTCAGTGCCCTAAAATTATCATCATCCTCTTCTCTCATTTTAATATAAAGTCAACATAGCACCTGTATAATGAAACATCTAAAACCTTAATTTAGTAGTTCAGCACACACACAGGCTCCAGTCTCTCTTTTTGGGCACACACACATTGTATTAACATGCATGTGGACAAAGGTTAAGTCCTTCACTGGAGGGTTAGGGATGTAATTATTGGAGAAAGATGATATCTATATTAGGTCCTTCATTCTGACATGACCAGTAATGACTAGTGCAGATTAAAGCAGCATTCATTAAAGAGGCTGTTGTTGAGTGTCGAAAATGAATCCATAAACAGCTTCAGTACTAATCTGACCTTGTCCACCTCCTACTCTTCAGCTCCAGCAGCAATCCGTGGTCGCTCAGAGCCCCCGGGTGAGGAGCGCCAGGCAGGTCTGGGTGTGACCCGATCCGGGCAGCATCGCTGGAGCACAATCAGCAGCCTGAGCGCCGACAGCGGTGTGGTGGGCCTCAGCGATGAGCGGGAGGAGGAGGACAGCGAGCCTCGTCGTTACCGCCGCAACCGAGGAGCCGAGGTGGAGAGAGTGGACAGTGGTATCGGCCCGGGCCTTTCCCGCACCTGGAAGAGACCGTCCGCCTCCCTCCGAGCGTGGGAGGCGCAGAGACCCTGTCCGGACTGCGGCCAGAGAGATGGAGCATCCAAGGAGCGAGGAGAGAGCATGTGTGAACGCTGCTCCAAGCTGCGTACCGAGCGCAAGGAAGCCATCCTGGAGTTTCTGAACACAGAGTCTAGCTACGGGGAAGATCTGCGGATCATCAAGGAGGAGTTTTACTGCCCCATGCAGAGTGCAGGACTGCTGACAGCTGAGCAGCTCACTGTGGTGTTTAGTAACGTTCAGGAACTCATAGACGTTAACGACCGCTTCACTGAACACCTGCAGGACAGCATTGACCAAGCCTTTGACCAGGTGACCCACTATCTAATACACAAACACACACACACACACACACACATCAGGAGTTAATTACAGTGGGATGCTTGTGCTGATTCTTAATGCTCTATGCTTAGAGCATCTGCTGGTATTACATAATTCAGGTTAACATTTAGAAAAACACTAAATGTCACACTTCCTTTTGAGTGCAGTCACCTACAACGCTTTGGCACTGCTAGAATCTCCATCTTTAACATTTTAGTCTGTTATTGAGTCAAGAAAGACACACAGGCAGACTCTCAGTCATGACAGAACAGAATAACAGAATTAATGCAGAAGTTGAATATTTACCATATGGAACCATAACCAAAGATGAATTTGAAGCCTAGATGTGAAAACTCTAACAAAATTTGCCTGCTTAACTTGCAGTGGGAGCTTATTACAAAAGATGGTCTTAAATGGAAGAACCTTAAAAAAACATTATCCGACGACGAGACTGAGAAGGACATAACGACTTTTACTGTATGGAGTGATAATGTTGCTCTTGCAGACGGAGTCAATTTAAGCTTGAAATTAGATCTGGCTTGTAGTGATAGCCAATGCAACCTTAGGATTGGTAATGAATGAGAGAGGTGTGATGTGTGCAAACAAGACTTAAACCTACTCTATCTATTGGGTCATGAGCCAGGAAGCAGAACCAACCACAATTTCCACAATGTTGAAATGAGTTCATTAGTATTAGAACAGGTTCAAATTAAATAAAGTTTGCAAGCTAGTTCAGGCAGACATCTCAAGTCCTCTGCTACGTACTGTTCTCACTGCAACATACAAACCAGTGCACCTTTTTCAACATCCAACATGGTCTCACTTTTGCTTTGCTATCACTGTAACCACACAGTTCACCTGACAGTTACTGCATGCTGTAACTGCCACTGCTGCTCTTCATAAAGCGTTTCACGAGTCCCATCTCCTCCCCAGCATTAACCTGTGGTCTCTGACGCTAAGCTCCAGTTATTATGTCACTGTTGTGCTGAGCTCCTTGTGGGGAGTAACAGTTTCAAAGCCTGGATGTCAGATATAAACTCTCTACATTTTCTGCTGTCACATGACATTCAGTTTCATGTGAGCTGGCTGATTTAACACATTTCACTTATATGCAGATTTTTCAGCCATTTAGCAGCATAGGTATATAGATGGTAAAGTTGGTCTGCCAGTCAATCCACTGATTTGGTTCAGACTGAAATATCTCAACTTTTTTTTGGGATTGGCATTTTGTACAGTCATCTCAAAGACCTTAGTCATCCCCTAAACGTTCCTTTCCTCTATCACCACCAGCCGGTCAACGTTTTCATTTATCCTGCAAAATGTCTATAAATCTACTAGATGAACTGCTACAAAATGTTGTACAGAGATGAATGGTTCCCATAATAATGATTTTGATGATGCCTCAGGTTCAGGTGTGCTTTTGAATGAAATATCTCAAGGGGTATTGCCATGAAATGTAGCACAGACATTAATATCCCCCTCAGGATGAATTGTAATAACTTTTTACATTTTTAATTTGTCCAGTCATTTGGTTGATGACCAAATATCCGCAGAACTAATGGTGTTCCCATCAGCCTCAGCTTTGTGTTCAGTGCTAATTAGTATGTTAGCATGCTAACACTAAGACTTGCTAAACATCAGCAAGATAGCTTTGTCATTGTGAGTAGGTTAGACTTCCTCTTGTTGGGACACAATAATTGACAAAAATTACTTAAAATATAGATCTGTTTTTTCAGTTGTATATTGATTTAACCATTTGCCCTGGTGTGAACTCAGGGGGATGAGGATCTGCTCACTGTGTACATTGGAGAGATCTTCCTTGAGTTTGTCAACATGCTGCCCGCCTTCCAGACCTACTGCCTGCAGCAGTCCACCTCGGTCAACATGCTCAACACGCTGGAGAAGGAGAAAGAACTGCTCAGGTACACACAGTTACAAGTAATCTTCTTCCGGTTGGTCTGTGTGATGGAAAAGTTACTCTAGGAGCTTTCTCTTGTTTCTGCCACAGCTGCTCTGTGTAATTTTTAATGGAAAAGACAGGGGGTTATCACTAATTCAGAAGATGGTCTATTTTGAGAGTCGAGCAGCTGCAATGACTCGTATTTTTAGACAGAACTAAAGCTCACCCATGAGTTCAGCTGCCCTCTGATTTCCATTAATCAACTTTTTAAAGTGTTCCCAGGACACACACATTACGACATTCTCTGAGTTTCTGTTCTCATTTTCTCTGGTTTCTCGTTTCAGAATCTTCCTGGATGTCTCCCAGAATGACAACACAGCACTGCGTCGTATGAACTTGCGCTCCTTCCTCATGGCGCCCCTCCAGCGCGTGACGAAATACCCGCTCCTGTTGAGCAGAATCATAAAAGTGACTCCTGAATGTCACCCTGACTATGCACGTCTCCGTGAGGCCAAGAGTCGTGTGGAATCCCATCTGGAGCACATCAACATGAAGACCAAACAGGAGGGCAATGGCGTCACCTGGTCTTTGCGCTCTTTCCGCCGAGACAGCCGCAAGAACCGGGAGGTCATCAACATCGAAATGCGAGAGGTGTCAATGAAGACTGTTGGTTGGGCGAGAGAACACACACGCTTTGTCATGGAAGGACCGCTCCAATTGTCCCAACCAGCAGACGGTCAGTGGGTGAAGAAGGGCAGCAAGGCCCTAAAGTTCCAAAATGTCCAGAGCCTGCTGATGGTGAGGACACAACGGGCCGGTGAAAGCTCGGGACAGGGCACTGACCCAGCGGCCCGGAGTGATGTGGTGGAGGGCGTTGGAGAAAACATCCGAGATGGAGTGCTGGTTCTAATCAAGGACAAGAGCAGTGGCAAGTTCACAGTACTGAGAGAGCCCATCCGCTTGGGGAACTGTGTGGTATCAACGGACCCCGAATGCGAGGACACGTTCGAAGTGCTCGATATTCGGCGGGAGTCCTTTGTTTTTCGCGCCTCGGACAAATCTCGCACCCAGCAGTGGTTCCATCAGATAAAGAGATACACTCGAGACTTGGGCACTTGGAGGAAAAGACGCAACGCTTTGCCCAACATCATGATCAACACAAACCAAACCCGCTCCTGAGACTTAACCATCCCACCACCTTTGTTACACTGTAAATAACCCTGATACTTCTACTACAAAAACAAACTGACAACAAGAAGCGTTTTCGAGTGATGCCACTGTTCTGTTACGGCTTCTGGTGAAAGAAAAACCTTTCTCAAAGTCTCGTAAGGGTAAGAGAAAGACATAGCACTTTTTAACACTTTTTTTACAAAGTTATAAGTGCGACATACTGTCATAATTATGTATGAAGATTTAAGTCGTTACATCAAGAAAACGATCAGATTCTTGGACAACCAAAAAAAACTGGGCTGTGTGTTTGTCAGCCTTGATTGTAAAGACTGTTCTGCTCTTGGAGAAAGAGAGCTGTGTTTTCAGTAAATAAGGTGTGTGTCTGTTGAAAAGCATGACTGAACATGACTGACTGCAAAAAGAAAAATTGTAATGTCATTTTTATATGAGATGGACAAGACATTTGGGGGGAAAAAAAACATTTGTGTTTGATTTTTACAGGCGGAGATGTGGTCAAGAGCTGTGTTCAATGGTTTCTGTTTGTTGTCACTGCCCTCTCCTGTCTGTACACTGCCCTCTATGGCGGCAGAGCAACTTTCACTGCCAGAGATGCAGTTGAGCAGAGCCTCTCTTATTATAGGCTGACCAGACCTCCTGTATCACTGTGTTTGAATTACAACTCACGTAACAGCAATAATCTGTCAGTTTCGAAAGAAGTAGCTACTGTATATGCATTTAATTTCAAGGTTTCCTTTGGCGTTGCAGCGTTTTTTTCCTGCTTCAACGACTGCTGTGTTACATGAGGCAGATTCAACTGAAGTCTCAGATGACTTCATGTTTGTTGGCGTAAAAGCTTTCTAACACTGAGTTAGTCTGTGTTCCAGTCAGTCATTGGGATTAAGATGATCTGAGTGCCATGAAAGCAGTTTGTGAAAAGTCCAGTCAGTCTCCTTTCTATTAACATCATGTCAAATATGTAAAGTCAAACTATACAGTTTTCCTCACAGCGTGTGCAGGGTTTTTCAACCTTTGGGTCAGGACCTTATGGGGGGCTGCTTCAAGAAATTCTGACACCAGTTAGTATATTTATATATATATATATATATATATATTTTTTTAGGGCTACAACTATTATTTTCATTGTTGATCAATAAAGTGATTACTTTATTATTTTTTTGGTTAAGACCACAAAATGTCTGAAAACTACAGATGGAAACTAGCAGTTGACGTTTTTCTGACCAACAATCAAGAATCAAAAAATATTCAGTTTACACTGATTCAGAGAAGCTGAAACCAGATCATATTTAGCTCAATTTTGCTTTATGAATATAAACCAATTATCAAAACTGTTGTTGTTTGACTTTCTGTCTATCATTTGGAGTAATCAAAATCAAGTAGGGGTGAAATATGTCTAAATTTCTGCATTAACCCAACACCTTTATTCAAAAAAACAGCATTTAATTGTCCATTTTTTAATTACTTTGATTAACTAATCTCTCCAGTTACTTCTTCATGAGACTTTTCATTTAGGGTCCAGTGCCAGTAAAAGGTTGAGAAACCCTGATTAGTAGATGATGAACTCTGCTCAATAATAATAATAAAAAATATCTCAACCATCTCGTTGCGATGGTTTGAACTGTGTGGAATTATGTGACCTAGCACTGAGCTGTTGTGCCTTGGTACTTGTTTACTGTTATGCTGAAACCTGAAAAAAATGTGCAAACTTGTCACAGTAGCATTTATCAGTGAGACTGGGACTAGACTGCCCCCTGCTGGCACCTGATTGAGTTAACAGGCAATATTACTCTGACAGTCCCTGGTTACTGACATGATGTGATAACCTTATCTGTCGTGTGTTTTAATTTATGAAGGCTTTATTTTGTTTAATGCACTTTATTATTATGATTCAGAGATAAAAAAAAAAAAAGGTTAACGCTGTCTTCTTTATTCACTGTTCTCCATATAATGTTAAAAGGAATCAACCAAAGCTGATTTCAGCAGGTGGAGACGATCCAGTCGTCAAACCAAAACTACTATTTAATACTGTTGCTGTTTTATGTTCTGAAGTAGCACTGTTGAAAGGGGTAGCGAATCACTGTGTTTTTTTAAGAGGGCGGGGCCACTCATCCATCTCTACACCGACACTTGCTGTTTCAGATCAACCATTTCCGAATATTAAAAAAACAAAGCCTGCTGATTTGCATACAGTTTTTTTCTCTCTCTTTTCCTCATTATTTGCATTTGAAAGACCTGGTGTATTATTTCCCTGATGTAATATATTGTGAATTATATTAAAAAGATTTTAAACACACCCAAATGTTTCTGTCGTATTTGTGTGTGTGTTGTATACTGGTTTTTAACAGTCTGAATCATGATTTTTAGAGTGTAGAAATATATTTTACAGAACAGACAGGACATGTGGAATGCACTTATTATCACTGCTGGAAACAAAAGCACACGATTGCAAAGAGCGAAAGTGAATTATTTCTAGAAAATACAATCCAGCTGCGCTATAATACAGAAGAAAAGTCAAACGCGGGAAACAGTACACATACACCATGCAGTATCCAACATTCTGAATATTTTTGTATTTGCTCGTGAATGTCCAGAGAAACCTTCATCACCTGACATCAAAACATATTAAAATGGCTCGACAAACATATTTATGGCACTGTTGGAAAAAATGACAAACACAGAGCCTAACTAGCTTTCTATACTCTAAAGTGCACCCTTGTTGTTTCTTTGGCTCTACTTCTCCTCAAGTCTTATTTATAAAAATTTGGTGTGAGCACTAATGACCAAAATCCAAATTAAGGCTATTTTTATGATCAAAATCTGATAAAAATGCAATAATAATTCCTCGATTCTTGTTACGTTCTTGAATGTTTATTCTAGATTCCATCATCTGATTGCTGCATCAAATATTGTGTTCATAAGAGAGGCACCAGCATTCAATTTTGACAATAATTCAGAGTCTTAAAAAATATAACCAGGTGTTAACAACAAAAATACATTTCAGGTATTTTTTGCAAATAAAGACAAATAACCACAGAAATAAGCTCTGCACTTCGAGCGAACTCCGGCTCTCTTCTTGAATGAATTAAACATCGATATACTGTGTGAAATTATATGTAAGATGTTTGTTGTAAACTGAGTGAAACAATAACACATGAATCCAACACAGACTTCCAAAAAACCAGAAACAAACTGAACCGTAGATCTTACCCCTCAGAACGAGGGTGTCAACCTCTTCCACTCTCCTGACAAGACTGCCATTCATCCCAAGCACTTCGTACGTACACACACACACACACACACACACACACACACACACACACACACACACACACACACACACACACACACACACACACACACACACACACACACACACACACACACACACACACACACACACACACACACACAGTCTGTCCTAGGCTGCAGGGGCCTCTTAGGCAGATCCCTGGGTCTCGCCTTCCAGGTGGGGTAAGGTCTCCGATCTGCAGCAGCCGTGCAGCGGTCCCCTCCTCCGTCTCCCGTTGGCCGATCGCCTTCCCTCCGGAGCTCTACTTGTCCCCGCCCGCCTCGCCCTCCTTGGCCAAGCCGCGGATGGAGAGGTCGTACACCACCTCCTCGATCTTCTTCACGTCGTACTTGAGGCCGTCGTAGCGTTTCCGCAGCGGGTCGTTCTTCAGGTTGAGCAGCCGGAAGCCAGAGTCCAGCTCGTTGATGAAGTTGGAGATGCGCAGCGGCCGGGTGTAGTCTCCTGCTGTCACGCTGTTCACTGCTAGCCGTGACTGAGAAGAGACACAACGCCACCAAGACTTTAAAGAATGCTTCACTGTATAAAATATTCACCACGTGTAGTGCGTCAAAATATCTTTAATAACTTACAATATAGAAAAGTAATTAGATTGGTCTTTTTGTTTGTGCTTGTATATGTAGCCTAGAATAAAAAGTCATATTTACAGTGTTAATGTGTGTATTTGTGCCATCTTTCATTTAAGGTATCTAAATAAAATCAGTTTCTCTGAGTAGCCCTGTCATCATAACTACTTTTATTGTAGGATATATCATCTCAGAAAAACACAGCCTGTCATTATGGTTGGGGACAGAGTTATTTACCTTTAATTCTTCTACAGTCTCCACTCAGGACGTACACAGTGAGGAATGGAGGACACTACTAGCTTAACCAATGAGACATGAATAGCCTCTTAGCTGCTAATGTGAAGTGTGGCAATATTGAGGTCAAAAAATGAGATGTAGATGTGTGTAGTATACATATATTTGTGTACTAATCTATTAGAAGTGGGAATTGTTTGGATATATTGATACAGAGTATTCAACATATCCATTTTCAGCAGCCAGATGTGAGTAAAATACATACAAATTTATTCTGGAGGCTTGTGACACTTGTGACTAGTAATTAAGGTTTCAAGATGCAACTAATGATTATTTTTATTTTATTATTTTCATGAATTTTTCTACAACTTATTGAACATTTTCTGACTTTTTCGACTATATTCCATACAAAAAAATTCTGTTGTCAAAGTTTTCCTGACCATAGCGATGTACAATGAACTCACCAGTTCACTAGCCATGATCAGCACACCTGCCAGGTAGTCCTCCACATCCAGGTGAAAGCCTTTCTCTCGCACCACCTGGACTGTTGGGTGGAGAGAACAGAGATGGGGGTGGGGGGTCAGGGAGCGTTTCCTCAGTAACAGTTTCAAATTACATCATGAGGTGGTACCTACTGTCCAGTATCTTGGCCACCTCCTCTCGAGTCACCAGAGTTTCAGTCTCCAGGTAGACGACAAAAGCTGCCAAGAAAGCCAAACGCTGCAGGACAAACCGCCAGTGTTCATGAAACCTAAATTGAGATCAGAGAGAAGGAGAGAAAACAATAACATCAAAAGGAGGTTCCCGCTTTGTGTCATTATTCCTGAATAAAATGAAATTCTACCAGGGGAAATCCCACCAAAGACTGAATGGAGTGATTAGACTTTTAAAGCAGAGACACAATAAGACAATGATGACTTGGAGAAACTAAAAAAAAGTCTTCCTCAAAGTGAAACTGCACACTTCTACCACAGTGAAAAGTGTGTGTGTGTGTGTGTGTGTGTGTATTGTCCTACCTGTAATACTGCTCCACAGGAAATTTGGTTTTGAGGTCTGCGATATGTGTCCTGACTGTGCAGAACAACTCCCGTGCCTTCGTACATTTACTGGGAACTAAAAAGAGCAAAGAGAAAGACTCATTTACATCTGGAAAGACTAAATATTATTTAGTACAGAAACATAGCGTGTCACATAGAGCCTGACCCATACAGGATTTGTGGCAGCGATGCCGATATTATGGAGCCGATATATACTTATAGAATATATACATGAATACACAATGATTTACAGTGATCCATCAAATGTGGTTAGCACTTGTGACAAAGATATGTAATGGAGACAGATTTTACAGTTTAGGAATAAAATTTATTATTTAAGAAAAAAAAATCAAATACACATAAAATGCTGCCTACATAACTTCAAAGATTTTTTTCCTTCCTGTCTTCTCTTCCTTCCATCTTTCCTCCCTCCCTTTATTCCTTCCATTTGTCCTTTCTGTCTTTATTTCCTTTCTTTCTGTCTTCTCTTCCTTCCATCAATCTTTCACTCCTTCCTTCCACCTGCCCTTTCTTTCTTTCTGTCTTTCCTGTCTTCTCTTCCTTCCATCTGTCTTTCATTCCTTGCTTCCTTCCATCTTTTTAACGGAGCAACCCACATCAGATCATATTGGACTGTATGTGGACCTTGAATAAAGATGACTTTGACCCCCCTGCTCTAGTGTGAAACACTCACTTTCTTTGAATCCAGATGGTTGGTGAACACTTTGGAGAACAGTCAGTATTTCTCTGGCAGTCTGCTCCAACACCTGCACCACCTTCCGGATATCCTACACACAAGTGAACAAACACTCTTTACTTTTAAAGTCACTCTACAGAACTCACACACTGACGGAGTAGCAGGACAGCGTTAAAATCCACAAATAATGAATGGAGTCTGGTGTGGCCTCTGTGCTGTGAGCGCAGAGCGTAATGTGCTTTGTATTGAAGGAAAAGTGACGCTTCCTTTACGGCTTGTGATGAAGGAACTAGTGAACCTTTACATAAACTCTCCAGACATTACAGAGCAGCCTGACTGACGTGGAAATTCTTCATGCTTCATTTCTGTGTGTGCGCGCGTACGTGTGTGTGTATACGTGTGTGTGTGCGTGTGTGTGTGTAGAAGCTAACGGTGCTAGCAGCCGTGCAGCAGCTCTCTCTCACCTCTCTGACGTCCTGGTCAGCGCTCAGGAAGCCCTGGATGTAAGTGAACATCTCAGTGACAGACATGACTGATAGGAGCTCTGCTGACTGGATAGTAGTGATAATGTATAGCAGCGTGCAGACAGATGTAGAGAGAGGAACGTCCCGCCGCCTGATGGTTACCAGAGGCGCGTAGAGATGATGTCACCGTGATGCCCAACGTCACGCTGCTTTGTTTCTTTTTTTTTTCTATAAAATATTCAAACTATTCACAGCCTCATCATTTAAGTTATTTTTAATTGAAATAAAATATTATTTTTAGTCTCTACAATATATAAAAAATCTGTCATTGAATTCTATTCAACATGTTTTAATTGAAGATGTCTGTCATACCATTTTCATTTATTTACTTTTTAATTATTTATTTATATTATTTTATATTGAAATCGTTTCATTTGCCTTTTTACACTTCCTTCTTTAATATTTTATTTATGAAGTGGAATGTCTGGTTGTTTGTATAACCCTAACCTTAACGCTATATCTATATGTACATATTATCTAAAAGTTTATCTATTATTAAAATCTGTTCAGAATGTTTTAATTGAAGATGTGTATGTTTATGTTTATTTATAAGAAAACATAAACTAAAAAATCCATAATACTAAAAAGTCTCTTATACCCTTTATTTTTTCTTTATTTCGTTAATTTTATTCTTTCTTTCTATTGAAATTATTATATCTTATGTATACCTTTTTTTAATGTATGTATATTGTATTTATGAACTGGAATGATGGATTCTTTGTATATTCTTGGTTACGCTATTGTTTATTCTGTTCAACAAAAAATAAATAATTTTAATTAAAAAAAACAAGCTTCGTTCTGACTGCATTCATCATGAACATAATAATAATAATAATAATCATCATCATATTTTACAGCTGTATAACGGACCATTAAAAAAGACAAAATTATACAATCATTTTGTGTAGCATACCAATAATATCATTTTATTTCAATCATTGTAGCATTGTTGTTCCTACTAGCAGGTGTCAGCAGGTGAGTGCTTTCATTCATGATCACAAACAGGATTGTTTGCAGGTCAGAAATATGATTGAGCACTTCTCCCTCTCTCTCTCTGTGTGTGTGTGTGTGTGTGTGTGTGTGTGTGTGTGTGTGTGTGTGTGTGTGTGTGTGTGTGTGTGTGTGTGTGTGAGTGCGCGTTCTTGCAGACAGACACGCTGCAGCACCTCATTAACCCTGCTGATGGAGCCACAGCAGCGCGCATACTGATGTGACGTTCAAGTGCTGTTCGTAGGGTGGAGGTTTAGCCCTGCTCTTCATTAGACTTCAGCAGAACTGTTTAACACAAGTTTACAGAGAGCCAAACCCATCCCTATAGAATGATATTTGTTTATTAAGCAGCCAAAATAAAGAAAAGTTATGTTTTCTAGCACCACATCTTAACTAAGCTGTTTTTGGAATAATTACTATTATTACTGACTAATAAAATAAGATAGGTCCATAGGCAAATAGGCTCACATTTTCAAACCTAATGCAGAAAATGCAAACACACTTTTCAAGTCAAAAGTTGCACTTTATATTCATATAATGGAGAGAAAACACACAGTATTTCAGGTCTACTGCGAGTTTCAGGTCAACTATACTTTTTTTTCAACACCAAAATTACTCTTGTAGACTACATAATGTTATTTTACTATATGTTTTACTACTATTGTTTTTATTGCTTTTGTGCTTACTTATTATTTATTGTTCATTATTGTTTTTTTATTGGTGCTCTTATTTTTGCTATCACCTACTGCTGTAATGTTATGCAGGAATATCTTATCTTATCTTAACTTATCTTATCTTGTCTTATCTTATCTTAATTATCCGTCACCTTCTTTTCTAAGCCATTTTCCTTAGACAGCTAGCAGCGGCCTATTTTGTTTATATCAATCAAAAAGTTTCATTTTTTATCTTATTAAATCAAAACAGAAAGCAACTCCAGTATATGTCATCGACACGTGTCCTAAAAATCCAGACTACCAAATGCTGACCTACCACCACGTTAACCTGCTTCTGAGCGCTCTAGTTGTAGTTCTTACATTTCCTACGGCTCTAGAAGGCATCATGCAGAGCAGCTGACGCAGAGAAACAGTTTGCAGGCAGTCTGCTGTCGCCTGTTGCTCCCACCAGTCTGTCAGACACTTCATTCCAAGTCAGGAGTGAGAGCTCTACTCATCCACAGCTGTCCTGTCTTAAATAACACACACACGCACACACACACACACACACCAAATCATTGAATGTCCTTTCTTTTATTCGCTAAACTTCAGGATTTCTAAACAATGCATTTAACTGCTGATCAGACGACTCAGTGAGATGGAGAAAACCTCAACAGAAGATGACTGCGTGGATTCAGGAGCCGAGACTGGAGGGTGAGTGAAGCAGAGCCAACACCTCTGTCATTGACTGTTACTTCTCCTAATGCAGCCTAAATGTTCTCATCGTGCAGCTGTTATGGTCAAAGTTTGCAGGATTACATAAAACTACTCAGTATTTAATCTCACCTGACAAGAGGCATGAAATATGATTTCAACACAATACTGAGATTCTTGGATTTCACCCCAGTGCCAGTAATTGTGTGATGTGAACATATGGTGTGGGAGGTGTAATCCTAAATCTTTAGTGGAAAGTTCAATCTTAATCACTAACACATTTGTTAATGAGAGTGCAGCCCAGTGCTAAAGTAGATGGAGCTTAAATGAAGAATGAACTGATCAAGAAAAAGAATGTATTCACTCTGTTTGCAGCTATTAGACAACGATGCTCATCAGCTTCTCCTGTGGTACGTCACTACTGGATGTTGTGTTTGTGTTTTAGGCAGAGAGACCCTTTGTGACCCCCTGTTAAACCCTCCTTTTATGACACCATCAAAACTAATGACTTACGTTTAATCAGAGTTTATATGATCTTCTAATTCAGCAATGAAATCAGATGACGCACATGGCTTGGTGAAGGTTCAAATAGGAGATTTTTTTAATGTGCCCGCATACTGTGACAAAATGCCTCAATCCAGATGTTGTGGTTCACACTTCTCATGCCAAGTCAAGAAGATGGCTCACAAGTAGGAACTGACCACTCTTTTAAGTTTTTAGATATTGTGGAATAAAGATGAACCTAAAAAGTCTTAAATCTTAAATGGAGGAGAATATAGTCATACAAATCTTTTTAAAAAATGTCAATGGAAACTTGCTAAATTTGAAATATATCAGTATCAAGATATTTATTATCTTGATTAAAAATAGTTGTCTGTGTAGTTTTATGCTTCTTTTGATATTAAATTGATTGATTTATTAATCAAAGACAATACTCATGTTTGTACCACAAAGCAAATTTTCATCTGTTGACCCTAAGCAGGTTAAAAGTTAAAAGAAAAGAAAAGAAAGCATATTAGAGTATTCATTTTAAAGGAAAAGGTATATAATATAAAAGTGCACGTAAAGGCATAACATGAGATGACCCAAGGGAGCTCTTACTCACACCATCTTTGTTCTCGTCATCCTCATGATGAAGGGTAGTGAGCGGGGGGGACAGGGTAATCTGACATCAGCATCACAGTCACCTGGGACCGTGTTATTTCATTAGCTGTGAACTGGAACTAAACAACATGCATGTGAAAGCATGTGTGTTTCATGGGAAACTTTGTTAAAAAAGGGGGGGCAGAGACCCTGTGGAAAGAGCTGATGTGAGAGGAAAAAGCGAGGGATGTCCCGCTGAGTACCAGAGAGCCGCTCCCTCCATCAGGTTACATCCACCTCCTATTCTGTTCCTGTTCACTCCTCACATCCACAGCCTTTAGTCAGTCTCACCTCAATACCAAGTCAGACTTTTAGAATAGCTTTATTGGCAGTAATTATTCTGACAGGTGTTTCAATTCTATTTATCAGTGTGGGATTACTCCAGTCTGTTGGTGTGTGCTGTTTTAAAAGAGAATTATATTCTTTCTATCAGTAATACTAACTTTATACTCTCCGAGTTAGCCGCACACATCTGGAAACAGTGAAACAATAAATCATTCATTGACAGAAAATAATCAGTTACGTCATTTTCATTTCAATTTTATATCATTGTAAATTGAACAACTTTAGGTTTTGGAGCGCTGTCTGGCACTTTATAGACTGTTTATCAAAACCATTGTTATTTCTAATAATAAAATGACATCAGAATGATCAACGATGACAATAACCAGTAATTGCATCCATTATTCTGTGAAGTATTTGTCAGAATCAGCCTGTCCTAAAACACATACAGAGTTGGTCACTTGCTGACAGGTTTAAAGTCACCTGCGCTTAACTTGATTAGACACATCTTTGTTGTTGTGCAAGTAATAAGTATCCTTATAGAAGCAGCTTTATGTTGTTCCACTACCTCATAAAGTGTTACAGCGGAGGGTTGATGGAGGTTAAGATGGGATGTTAGGCATACAGAGTGAGTATTTGACACAGAAGACTTCAGCTTGCATTCCCTCCACCACCAAAGTAACTAAATACTCAAGTACTGTTCTCAAGTATTGAGGTACTTGTACTTTAATGTAGTATTTCCATGTGATGCTACTTTCTACATCTCAGAGGGAAATATTGTACTTTCTACTCCACTACATTGATTACTTTTCACATGAAGATTTGACAGATTTTGTCTTTTGACGTCTTTCAAAAAGCAGTGTGTAGTAGGCTCACATTTCAGATGTCTATGAGTTGTTAACAAATCCACCACATGCTTTCATTTAAATAAATGTTCAAATGATCCATTATTTCAGCAAAAAAATCAAAGATTAGAGAAAAAGTCCAGAAAATGGAAAAAAGTCTGTCAGTATTAACAATCTCATGATGATTTAACCATCAAAGTGAGGTCATTAGTACTTTAAGTACATTTTACTTCTAATCCTGTTAAGTAGGATTTTCACTGTAGGACTTTTATTCATAATG
Source organism: Scomber japonicus (assembly GCF_027409825.1). Taxonomy (NCBI): domain Eukaryota; kingdom Metazoa; phylum Chordata; class Actinopteri; order Scombriformes; family Scombridae; genus Scomber; species Scomber japonicus. The sequence goes on from NC_070588.1 coordinate 28,745,518, forward strand.
GAGTATTTTTACATTCCTGTATTGGTACTTCATTAAGTAAATGATCTGAATACTTCTTCCACCACTGCCCGCCAACACTCCACTTTGGTTTCTTTTAACCTTGGCCATGATCTTCCCCAGACGAACCTTCACTGTATATTGGTTTTAGGCCAGAAAACACTCACATGAGCCATTTTTGGAAACTTCAGTGGTTTGAAGACCTGTTGCTTTATGTTTTGTTTCTTTCTATCTTCATCTGTGCTCTTCATCCGCCTATTTTCTTTCCCCCCTACCTTCCTTGCATCTCCTCCCTAATCAAATAAAAGACACCTGAGTCTGTTCAGCTCTTCACATGTCAAACAAGCCCTTCAGCGCCGGTTCAGAGCCGTCAGGTCACTCTGCAGGCCAAAGCTTGTGTGCATGACCGGGCTGCTGTCTGTCTTCGCTTCACTTTGTGTTTATTGTCTTTGGACGGACATAAAACGAGGCAGCGCGGCCAGACTGGGAACGTCAGGCGAGACGCTAACCGGCACTGTTAGGGAACTCCTGCCAATTACACACACACACACACACACACACATACACGCCCAAGGGAGTCATCATAACAGACCTGCAACTGCAGCTTCTGGCACATACACATTACTGTGTCCAACTCAACTCCAAAGAGTTATAAACCTTAAAAAGACAGTTATTCTTTTTTTTCCACATTCTGTCATTTCTCTCCATGCAGGGACAAGGCAATGAGTCTCAGTCTGTGTCCTTTCACTGGCACCTCGTTGTCATTTGTAATCTATTCTGCATATTTGTCTTTTCTTTTCCCCCCTCTGCAGTACCCCATCTTCTTCTTTCTCTTACCTTTCTGCGCTCACCTCTCCTTCTTCCCCTTACTGCCATCCATTCCCTCCTCTACATTGCTAATGCCCTTTAGTTAGATTGATAACCTCCTCCAGCAGGAAACAGACCCTTTCCTCTGTTTCCTGCTGTCCTGCAGCTCCAGAGGCCTTATTAGTTTAGAGACGGAGTCATAGTGAGGGTGTGCGAGGAGGAACAGTGTTCTCTGGTTGTCAGCTGACTCCCGTGGGACTAATATTCTCAGGTTGTGAGGATATATGTGAGCTGAGGTTTCATGGGTGGTTTAGGGAATTATGTAACGTGCAGAATGTTTGCTGGTTCCCTGAATCAATTTTGTACTGTGTCTGTGAATGCATTTCTCTTATTATGTTTAACCTAGACGTATTAGTGTGAGATCTGATTAGCAGAAATCTAATTTTCAACTCAAAGATGGGAACTGCATGTAAAAATGTATGGGTACATATGGTTGAGTGTGTCCTCAGTTGTGAAAAAAAGTATTCAGATCCTTTATGTAAAGGTGCAGTGTGTATAATTTAGTGACATCTGGCAGAACAGACTTAATAGAAATGGAATATAATATACATAAACATGTTTTAATGAGGGTATAATTTAAAAAAAAATAAAAGTTTGATCTTTTGGGAAATATTCTAATTTGCTTTGTTGCTGAGAGTGAGAGAGTGAGTGAAAAGATACCATTCACGTTAGTGCGACGAGTACAGAACTGTTGCTAGGAACTGGTTAGCGTAGCTTAGCATGAAGACTGGAAGCACTGAATGGGGAAACAGACTGGCTCTGTCCAAATTTCAAAACACACCTACAGTACTAACATGTGATTTGTGTCATTTTTTAAACCATATACATAGCTGTACACATACAATAAACAACAATGATGGTGTCAGGGGGAGTTACATGCTGTCGACTAGCTGTTTTATTAGCAACAACATCCTTCTGCACTTTAGGAAAGTCCCTGTAAAACCACAAACTTTTTTTATATATCATAACAGATAAATAATGAGTATGAGAGGTGCTGGTCATGTTTTGAACTTTGGAGTTAGCCATGGTAGCTGTTTCCCGCTCTTCATGCCAAGCTAAGCTAATTGGCTCCCGTCGCTAGCTCTGTACTTAACACACAGACATGAAAGTGATATCTTCTCATCTTAGTTTTAGAACGAAAGTGAGCAAGCTTACTTCTCAAAACTAACCATAAGTAAAAGAGGTAGATGCAATGTAAATCCAATGTAAATGCACTCCATTACAGGTATAGATAATATGTACTTTAACCCTTGGTTCAAAACTAAAAGCAGTCATTATGCAGAGTGGTTCTTTTCACCATGTCATATTATTGTAGGCTATAATGCTGGATTATTACTGAATGTTACATAGTATTTTATAAAATGAAAAATCTTAATCTGCAAAGTGACCTGTAGCTACAATTATCACAAGAAAACATAAAAGTAAAAAAGTACACTTCCCTCTGAATAGTAGTGTAATGTACTAGAATTCTACTAGAATAGAAATACTGAAGTACAAGTACTTCAAAATTGTATTTGAGTGCTGTATTGTAGTAGTGAAAGTATTACAACTAGTACGTAAGTGAAGTTCCTGTGTTTATCCCTCCAGTTAGAAACCACAGTGAAATTGTGTGTGTGCATTTTTGGTGACCTTTCCAGCTGGCCCTCTCCTACTGTTTAGCCAGATGTCAGCACTTTATTTGAAAGAGGAGTGTGTCATCCTGTAAATCATATCGATTGCAGTTCATAATATAAACTCTTGTCTCCTCTCTCTGTTTCTTGTCCTCTCTTTGTCTCTCCCTCACTGTGTCCTCCAAATCTTTTGCTCCCGTTTTCCTTTTTCTGTTGTCCACTGCAGGTCTGATTACAGTCCCTTGTCTTCAACGAGCAGTAAGTAAACCAACTGCGATATTTTCTAACACCAGCTTTTAACACACACACATGCACACACACTCATACACACACAGAGCTAAGGCCCACAACATTATCTCGCTAATACACAAAAACAAAATAAATCCACAAAACAGCTTTGTAAGGACATTTCTGCATTGCGAGGACATTTCTGCATTGTGAGGACATTTCTGCATTGTAAGGACATTACTGCATTGTGAGGACATTTCTGCATTGTAAGGACATTACTGCATTGTGAGGACATTTCTGCATTGTAAGGACATTACTGCATTGTGAGGACATTTCTGCATTGTGAGGACATTTTGGCCGGTCCTCACAAGTTCAAAGGGCATTTTGAGAGAAAAGACTTGGTTTTAATGACTGCTCATCGTTATATGCTACTGCTAACCACTTCTATGTCAACTGAAAATGACTGGAACAGATACACCACTTGCTACTCATCAACTGAGGGGAGACATACAGAAAATACAAAGTCAGATGTGTTAGACATGCTTTGACTATTGCTTCGAGTCTCTGATGTGTTTTAAAACATATCACAATGTTAAAGTTGTTGTTTCTGTAAATATTTTGTTATGATAGTTACAAAAAAAAAAGTCATATAATTAGTTGAAATTGTGACTCAATTGCAACTACTCAGATGTTACCATCGTAAGGCATTACAAATTTATATTAACCCCCATTATGAGTTACAGATCATCCACTATATATTATTTGTGGTCATAGGTGCCAATAGCACTTGAATTATGAGGTACCCACTCATTGCTGTGTTACCCACCTAAAGCTTTTGTGCTGTACAGTATTCGAGTGTGCGTAGAGTTTTGTGTCAATGTGTGTGTGTTGTGCAGAAGTCATGACCTCTCCCCAGTCTGGTTGCCAGGTCTCCAGACCTTTCACAATAGGAGGATTATATCCAATATTAGCCCATTAATCTGTTCCACAGGAAGCTGCGTTATCCCACCCGTACCACACCCGCCACTCAGGAAGAATAGGGCCATACACAGGCAAACGCACGCTCGGATTCAGCGTGTGTCTGTTTTTGTCTTTCCCATTGTTGTTTCCTGTGCCATTGCTGTATCAGATGAGCTTCTGCCCGCTATTGTCTTCTGTCACTGCTGGAGGTCAGGCAAGGTACAACATTTAAACAGAATGATTGTAAGAAAAGTAGAATGGAATAAGTTTGACCACACTCTGAAAAATACATACGTAAACCTCATCCACGCTGTAGAATTTACCCATCCTTCACTCAGATGTACTGACTGCAACGCGACTGAGGAATCATCTCTGGATCTGATTAAAAGGCAATATAATTTATACCATGTGTCCATAAAAATGCTTGCTTCTGATTGGCTGGCAAGTGTCCATTTGTATTACAACACACCTCAACTGTAGCACTGGTGAGAAGTCGGTTTATACGAGTGCACAAGGTGTACCGAAAAACTGCCGGTTACCATAGCAGCAACACTTGTTTAGTGGTAACCTGTCCCTACAATTGAGTATTGAGCCTGTGAAAAGATAAAACTACCAATTCCACTCATTTTTTTGTTGTGGATTTTAGTGGACTTGGCTTCTTCTCCGTGCAGAGTAGCTAAATGAGCCTCTTAAATCTGCCTCTAAAACGCTCTCATAGCTCTCATTCTTTTTGTTTTCGTTGTGCAGAAGGATCTATAATTTTCACTCAGAAGAGAAAGAAAAAAATATACAACTTACAAATTACGGGGTACCTTTATTACCCCTCTGGGGTACAAGAAGTTGTGCATAATGAGCCTTGAAAACCATATAAACACACATATACTGTATACAAGATTAAGTTCAAGGGACATGGCCAATTCTCCTGTGGATAAGAGTGGTGATTACCTCTGAAACTATTAGTTCTTTGTCTAATAGTTCTGAGACTCAGTATCAGCCTATGAAAACACACACATGCTAAATGAAAGAGTCAGCCTGAGTTCATCCATCAAACTGAGCTTCCACACCGATGATCCCTACAGAAAGGACGGGACAGATGGGCACAAACTGCTGCTGCTGTGGTGACAGATTTTCCAAAGAATGTGAAAAGGAGAATATAGAGAAGTCATCTGTCTCGGGCTCTGTGTGTGGCTGCTTGTCTTTGTACTCAGTGTGTGTGTGTGTGTGTGTGTGTGTACTCACGCATGTCCATGTGATCATGTGTTCATTTGCAAAGGTGCATGCAGCATCAGTCTCCCTTGTCTCCACCCTCCACAGAGGTATATTTAGGTTTTTGGTAGAGAGCATACTCATGTTTGTACAGGTGGTATTAGCCCCTGACCTTTGACCTCAGTTCTGACCAGATATTAACCCCCTGGAGACAGCTTTATATCTTTATATTATGATAAACCACTAGCTTCCCACCAACCTTGTTGAATTTAGCTTCCATCTGAGCTCCTTAGGTTTCTGTGACATAGGACAGCGGAGTGTAGCGTCGCTCAGACTGAGCATCTGACAGTTGTTACTTACAAACCACACATTTTCCATTACTCGTTAGCAAACAATTTATTGTTGCTGGATTTGAGTGACGTTTGCTTGTATGAAGCAAAAAAGCGGTGCCAAAATTAATATAAGATATTAAAAAACTATCATACAAATGTAGCCATCAAAAATACTGCATGAGATTTAAAGGAGAATTCTGGCTCTTATTCTTTATTTTTCATGAAAACCAAAACCAATAAAGCTTTAGTAAATACAATATGCTGTGTGTGGCTCCCTAGTTCCTTCTGTAAATGTATATTATTTAAAAATGTCTCACCAATATATAGTTTCATTTCTGGAAAAGGCTCTGTAATTTCCTAGAACACTTTTTTAGAACACAACTTTTGGCAAATGTCGTTCAAACAGGAAGGAATAGTGCATTTGTCGGGGACTATTTTCAGCAGCGGATTAATCCACATTTGGTATTCTAGTGAGTATTTACAGTTGGGGCTGCTTTCACAAAGATAGACTATGGCTTAGATTTAATCAGGCTTCAGATACACTTCTAAATGTGTTGCACAAAGCTGTGCAATTCATCAGGACTTGTTTCTCATATTTCAAACTAAAAAAACATGGCCGACCTTCACTCCAGCAGGAAAGCTTTGCCTTGTTGAAAAAATATGATAGTTACAAGGACATTTTTGGAGACAATTCATCTCATATTGTAACAATGCAATTAAAAGTAATTTACTATAAAGTCACACTGGATTTGCAGACCTGTAGCAGATACTCTAGCTCTTTAATATGGCAGAGCTCAGTAATGCAGACTCAGGATATTTTACTTTGAAGGGTGATTACAGTACAGAACTATATTTTTATTTGATACCACCTGTCTACTATCTAGAGTGGTACTTCTGTAGTCCCACCTGTTAGCAGGTATCACTCATTGTTACCATGGAAACTTACCTCTTATTTCTAAATCGTGGGGATAGAGTGGCTGTCCTTTTAAGCTTAAAATAAGTCAGATTTAGTCTAATATGCAGTAGATATATGCAAAATGAATACTGGCCTAACCACCAAAGACCAGTTTAAAATCTCTTTGTGAAACTGGTCTCAGAGGATGGTGTGTGTAGGATTGAGTCAAAAGTAATGACAGTGTGTACTTTGGTCTGCAAATGCAATAACTTGTCGAGTTAACATTCGTGCAAAAATTTCATGCAACAGCAGTGACGATGATGTTTGTGGAAAACGAATTGTAATCAGTCTTTCATGCCGTCTGCAGCTGCCGCATGCTGCATCTCTGAGTGTACAATAGGGAGTAATTTAGCTTTTGATTCAAGGGGCTTCGACAGAGTCCCACCCCAAACACTTAATCACACAACCTCACTTTCTATTGGTCGCAGCACATGAGTGTCCATTCAGCCTGAGTGACCTGTGACCTAACCCCCCCCCCAATGGTTTTCTGTGTGTGTGTGTGTGTACATGTATGTAAGACAGAGGGGGTCGGCTGTCAGAGTAATGAATGTTTTTGGGCAAATGGGGGAAACTTTAAGCTGTACAGAGGTCAGACTGTAACAACACGATGACGCCGAGCAGAGACGCACATAATAAATACACATATGAACAGACTTGTGAAAGACATGCATGATTTACACACTTGAATAATTAAATAAACATACTGTAGATATACTTGTTATGCATGTTTGCAGAGGTAAACACATGAAATTTAAATTGAATTTACTCCACAGCTGGGCAAAAAGAGCAAAACTAGGATGGAAGATAAAACGAAAGCTTCATCCTAAACAAGATATCAGGAATGAAAGGATGATTTGAACAGTTCACTGAGTCTTTTATACTATGGAGGTCTAGACAGGATTGATAGTGGTTTAACAAAAGCCTGGGAGTCACAGGTCGACATCGGGGGGTCTATATTTTCAGGGATCAGTCCGTCACAAGCAGATGTTTTCTCACAGAGGCAAACACATATATTTCTGTGTATTACAAAACGTGTGTAAATGTATCTCTGTGTATGTGCTTTAGTGCATTCATAGTTTTACGTGCAAGCATGACTGGAAATCCATCCTAAATCCTTTTTAAATATCAACTAATCAAAAAGGGTCAGTTAATAAAAACTGGGAGAAAATCTTTAATCTGTAGGTTTATTTTCTTATTTTTGAGAACGATTTTGCTGATTAAAATCATTGTTTTATTAGTGTTGCAATAATGAGTGTAGTGTTACTTCTATTGATATGAAAATGCCCATCAGCTGCAAAAAGATGAGTCCTGAAACACTTTCCTCTTCTACCCTACCTGTGCATCCAGTAACGCCTCAGGTCCTGCTCTTGTTATTTTGGCTCAGGCAGGCGGGCAATAAGCAGAACCAGGAACATATGTGCAAGCAAGCAACTCATACTCCACTCTCCAAAATTCTTCCATGACCCATACTGTATATCAAGCACTGGATTAAATATTGACTGGTGAAAGAGCAGGAGCCTGCGAGGTTTTACTCCTTTCTTCTTCTCTAAAATCATCTGAGTATTACTAGAGCCTCACTGAACATCGCACAGACACTTAGCAAGTGATATTACTGACAGACAGATATACACACAGAAGTTAAAGGAGGTGTTCACAGTTTTTCAAATCTGCCATCAGACTGTGTAATGTGCTGAAGTAATGTCTGTGGTTTTATTTTTAGACCGTGCGCTTTTTTTCTTCTTTAGATACTGCAGTGCGCTTTTACTAACACTTTTCGCACAGTATTTTACTATTATTTATTACATATAAATATACATATATTTGTTTTATTAATACAACTTTTGGGTCATTTTTAGTAATCAGTTTTTAATTTTTAGTTGTTTTTTTCCATTAGATAGTCAGAGATGTGTTTCTATGTTATTTCACATGTGGCTGTCTTAAGTGTGGATGCAGCTTCCTACCTACCTACCTACCTACCTACCTACCTTCCTACACACCTACCTACCTACCTACCTACCTACCTTCCTACACACCTACCTACCTACCTACCTACCTACCTTCCTACACACCTACCTACCTACCTATCTACCTACCTTCCTACCTACCTACCTTCCTACACACCTACCTACTTACCTACCTACCTACCTTCCTACACACCTACCTACCTACCTACCTACCTACCTACCTATCTACCTACCTACCTACCTACCTATCTACCTACCTACCTACCTACCTACCTACCTACTTACCTTCCTACACACCTACCTATCTAATTACCTACCTACCTAACTTCCTACCTACCTACCTACCTATCTACCTACCTACCTACCTACCTACCTACCTACCTACCTACCTACTTACCTTCCTACACACCTACCTATCTAATTACCTACCTACCTACCTACCTACCTACCTACCTACCTTCCTATACACCTACCTTTCTATATACCTACCTACCTTCCTACACACCAACCTACCTATCTACCTGTATCTTTAAACGTTGCAGTCTTTTTAGTGCCAAAGTGCCTCTTTTTTGGATGGACTGGCCACAGACCAGCCCTACAACCACAGTTATCTGTGAATGAGTGGGTGAGTGAGTGATGAAGTTGCACCATTGGTCGGCTCGCCAAGTATTGGATTTTCCTCATTGGCTGTTGCTCTTTGTGACTGTGATCTTGCTCTCGGCTCCCAGCTCTAATCTAAAATGCAGAAAAGTCATCTAAACTCCCATTTAAACCAGCCCTACCTTCTCCTCCTCCACCGTTCAGTGTGATTGACTCTGAATTTTTACACCACAATCAGTGAACAACAGCATTAAAACATTAACTTTGGTTAACCAGTCGGAGATATGCCTCCTGAATTTGCACCTAAAATACTGTCAAAACTTCCATTGAGACTTTCCATTGCAGAAAGAGGAAGAAAAAACACACATAGAGGCAGGACGGAGAGCTCACAGTTACAGCATCCCAAATCACCATCACTCATCCGCAGAGTGAAACAAATGCAAGCATTAAATTAGTGTGTGTTGACACATTGTGGATTTTGGCCTCACTACTATTGAAAGCACATTGGAAGGGGATTTTTTTAATAGTCAGTATGAACAGGAGGACTGATAACAGTGAGGAAAACCTCTTTCACTGTTCATATGGACACCTGACTGCTGGTTTAAGACAGACTTAAAAAATGATGAGCTATTGGTTGTATTTTACGATTTTATTTCATTACCCTTCTTAATTTAGAAATGAACGCTCAGCTGTAAACATGCATGCACATCAAATATTCATTCATGTATTAGTTTAGAGTTTCTAGCACTCAGACACCACACTTAAAAAAGAAGAGTACAGCACATTTATTCCAGTATACTTTCATCATTTAAGTTTAAAATATTTTGTTGATTTTGTGTTTTTATTCTAAAACACACAATTTTGTGTTTTTATTCTAAAACACACAAAACTCTATAGTGAAGTTTACTGATCAAAAATCACTTCCAGTTAATGGTTTAAGTGTTAAATATCCAGCCTTAATCTTTCTAATGTATATCTTTAACACAATAACTAAATCAATTTATTGAATGTTTTTTGTGATTAAAAATGATCATTATCATTCTACATTTGTATACCAGCATAAGCTTTAAACAAAAGGCACTAGTTGAACTCTACCACAATGTATTCTGTGTGTAACAGACTGTGTAGTATCTATTTCACCTTTACTGCTTAAAGGGAGACCTGAGTGCTCATTACCTCTTTGCCTTCCTTGAGCTGAGACTTGTCTGTATTCACACTCAGACACTTTGGAAGATGACGCACTTGTCTGTGTTGGAAGGACAGTGCTGAGTATCTTCTTACAAGCCAAACCGCACACAGTGATGTCAGCCAAGGCACTTTCAGCGCGGTCAGTTTGAATAGCACCTGATGGATCAAGGACCACCCGTAACAGCTCAAGACACAGACACATACACCGTACACACACACTCACACACAGACACAGACACACAGTGCCTTCTCCCTAGTTGAATGTGGCATATGAAATCCAGGCTCTGCCATAAGGCAGCTTGGATTAAGTGTTACCAAATGTGCACCCTCCAAATGAGGTTTGAACCATGAGTCCGTGATCGCAGTTAAATATGCTGCAGTCTGCAGTTTGTTAATGATTTAATTAGAGCAGCTCTGTCTCTCTGCCTTGTTGTGGGCCCTCCTGGAGGTATGAGTGAGTGAATGAATGAGTGAGTGTGAGGTTTTTAATGAATGAATGACTATGAGGTTGAGTTTTGAGGTTTTCATGGGTTCACTGGGTTCCTAATAACCAAGACCTGACCTAGGGCCAACCTAAACCTGAGTCAGGCCATGTTCAATTTATATTCAGTCTGATAAGATGAGAGATGAGTACTGTTGTATTGCTGCAGGTTTTAGGTCTGTGTGTCAATATGGGCCCATTTACACTTGGTATTAACATGTATAACATCTGTATCTGGATTATCTAGAAAATGGGTCTTTACATTTAGACCTGATTTAAAATGTGTTTGTCTTGTATTCTCAGCTGTGATTGCATTGTGATCAGATATCAATATGCAAATTAGCTACATGGACTTGGTCAACAAACATGTCACGTCCCAAGTCAAGGAAACTGCTGCCACGAACGCACGTCATTCCCTTTTTGCAAGGGAATTCTCCAGAAAACGTATCCAGATACAGATTGCTTATGAATGCCAGCTGTAAATGGGGTAGTCATCTAATTGCATCCAATTGAGCTCTATCAGCTCTAATTATATGGTGCATCATTATCATAGTTATCAGCATTGCAGGGAGAGTTTGAATAGAAAAAAAGCATGTATTGGTGCTTTTCAATTATGACTGCTTGCTAATTGGTGGAGCATCATGCTGGTCTGCTACCACAGTTGATGCTCTCTCTACCACATTTCAGATTGGTATTTTCAAACTGGGACTTCCCTTGTATTCCCTTCAGATCAGATCTCTTTCAAAACAAAAAAAAGAAAAAGTATGCAGGTTGGGTCTAGGATTATTTTCCATGGATCAGGTCCAAAATTAGACTTTGAGATTTAATTTGAGGGTGTTAACATACATATCAGATGAGCAGCCAAGTCACCCGTTTTTATACATAGCCAATTTTAGTGGACTGAAAGTACTTTTTAACTTATATCAGACCTTTACAACAACTCTTTTCACTCACTTGGCTATTTCCGTTTGGTCTTCTCAACTACATGACATAATTTGACTATAAACAATCTCTTACATTCCTTGTTTATATGTTAAGAATTGTCCTGCTACATTGTCCTAAAATTGTCAGATTGAGTATATACTAACATCTATACAGTACAGTATAAGAGTCCTACACTCTTGAGTATGGATGGGCCACCCTTCAAGCTGAAAGTCAGTACCAATGTGCTGCAGTACAGAACCAAAACACCAAAATAAAACTGTCCAAAAACTGACACATACACATGTATTTATGTTCGAGTGAAGCACCTCTTCAGCTTTCGGTACCTCCGCTAAGCCAAGCTGCCTTTCTCCAGGTCTGTTGGGACAGTGAAGGTCACATGACACGTATGAACTTGGACTAGCACTGCTGACGGGCTTTGGTCTCCTCACTAAGCCTCTCCTCCTAATCTAAACAACAGTCTGATCTAATCTATCTAATTCTCCAAGTTTGAGGCTAGCAGCAGTTTTAAGCCAGCAAATAGTGGCTCCACATTGTGGTCGGATTGCTTTTATCTTCTGTGAAACTTCAGGCTTGGCGGCGTCCACATACAGAAACCCTTTGTACAGTTCGCTCTGGGAAAGGAAGTTGCCAATTCAGGTTCTGCTTATGTTGCTTTTCAAGAGTCATATCAAGCATAAAATACAATGCTGTGTCCTTTCATGTCTCCTAGTTGACAGAGTAAACGAGCGTGTTCATTTTCATTGTGTCAACATTAATATGATTTAGGAGTTTAATTATATGCAGGAAATGCAGAGTTGCAGTTTTGCTTTTGTCACTGGACTGGAGTGTGAGATTGAGCTGACAAGCAGAGGATGCAACAGGAGCTTTTAATTATAGTTCTCATCTCAGAAGAGAGCTATGTATCAGTTGTTGCTTTAATGTCTCAGAGTGTGTGTCATATGAGAAAAACTCAACCGATATATTCTATTATTGTCAACAAATTCTATCTTTCATTAGACTCGCCTTCCCTGTCTGAGCCTTGAGTCCATTGGTTCTCATTTCTAAAAAGGTAAAAGTCATTTTCAGCAGGGCACTGTAGTTTTTTTACAAACATTATTCAAACAGGACAAAATCGTGCTTAGTTGGGGTGGATTAATACACATTTGGTGTTCTAGTGAGTATTTTTGGCAGCAGATTGGCGTGTGTGGGATTGAATTAAGATAAATTACAGTGTGTGTTTATGGCAATGAAAGAACGTCACCCAGTGCAACAGTGTGGCTCAATGATGTGTTACAAACAGTTCTCAAACTACTGCTTTAGTTAGGGACTATTTTCAGTAGTGGATTAATACACATTTGGTGTTCTAGTAAGTATTTCTGGCAGCAGGATTGAATTAAAATAAGCTACTGTGTGTGTGTGTGTGTGTGTGTGTGTGTGTGTGTGTGTGTGTGTGTGTGTGTGTGTGTGTGTGTGTGTGTGTGTGTGTGTGTGTGTGTGTGTGTGTGTGTGTGTGTGTGTGTGTGTGTGGATGTGTGTTTGTTTATGGTAATGATTGGAACACATCACCTAGTGCAACAGTGTGGCTCAATGTTGTGTTACAAACTATATTTAAACAGGACAAAATAGTGCTTTAGGTAGGGACTATTTTCAATGATGGATGAATACACATTTGATGTTTTAGTGAGTATTTCTAGCAGCAGGATGGTGTGTGTGGGATTTAATTTTTTTTAAAAGCTACAGTGTGTGTGTGTGTGTGTGTGTGTGTGTGTGTGTGTGTGTGTGTGTGTGTGTGTGTGTGTGTGTGTGTGTGTGTTCATAGTAATGAAGGAACACATCAGCCAGTGCAACAGTTTGGCTCAATGATGTGTTACAAACAGTACTCAAACAGGACAAAATAGTGCTTTAGTTATAGGGACTATTTTCAGTGGTGGATGAATACACATTTGATGTTCTAGTGAGTATTTCTAGCAGCAGGGTGGTGTGTTTGGGATTGAATTAAAATAAGTTACAGTGTGTGTGTTTGTGGCAATGAAGGAATGTCACCAAGTGCAACAGTGGTGTGTTTTTAAGTTTTTGCTCAACAATGCAGCTCTACGGCACAGACGAATAACACATATCAGTGTATATATTGTATGCTCACACAATATTTATTGGTAGGATTGGAACTAATTTCTGGTTATGATCTTTCCATGGGATTTACTTACTATAAAAAATATATAGAATATCACCAGACTCATCCTGTAAGTATCCAATAAATTGCACATACAGTTTGTTTATAGGAAAACATTTAAACAGGATTTACTACATTTACAGGGCTTAATGTTATAGATGGGACTTTACATTTTAATTCAGCTGGCACCAGTCAAACTGACGTACGAGTGTTGGAACTTGCATCTTTTTTCTTTTTCTTTTTTTACCAGACGACAAAAGGGGCCCCCATCTTGAATTTCCTCCCTCAGTTGTTTTGACTTACACAACTAAGGGCCAAGCTATAGCTAAAGCTGAGACTGCAGCACTTGCACTCACACACAAACACACACACACACACACACACACACACACACACACACACACACACACACACACACACACACACACACACGCACACATAAACACACTGCAAGGCCTTAGTTGAGTTCTCGCCGCTAATCACTCTCATATGTGCAGGGGCCAGAGGAAGGTGTGTTGTTTTATCTCACGTCATCATGTGTGTGCATGTTCTGCTGGTTACCGCTAAAACACAGAAAGACTGTAAAAGCCTCTAACAAGTAGAATAGACCCATACTGTAAATAAATGTCGTGTGTGTGTTGTGGGAGGCTGCGCACATGCATGAGTGTGTATGCGGTCAGTTGAGTCAGAACATCAGCTTCAGCCTGAAGATTCGAGTGGATTAAGAGCTTAGAGACACACTCCTCCACAGCTTTACACACAAACCCCCTCCAGCCCCTTCACAGGATTCGGGGTGACTTAATCTCTAATTTATTCTTCTCTGTGCCAGCTCCCCATTGCTAGGAAAACCCCGACAAGCATCAAAGTATTGACTTGTATTTTTAGCCTTTCTAGCAGCGTAGCTCTAGAGAAGATGATGTCAGTCGTCCAATACTTTGGTCCAGACTGAAATATTTCTGAGATTATTAGATGGATTGCCATGAAATTTAACACAGACGTTCAGTGTCCCCCTAAGGATGAACTGGAACAATTTTGGTAATCCCTTAAATTTTTGAATTTGAATTTAAATCCAAGTTTATTGAAGACAAATTAAATTAAATAGTACAGTCTTGACCTGCTCCATGTCAAAAGTGACTTGAGATAACTTTTGTTGTGATTTGGTGCTATATAAATAAAATGGAATTGAACTGAACAAGCCACAACACCCTACTCTCTGTTTAATTTAAGAAATAATGGAAAAAATATTTTGCTATTTCACTATTTTTTTCCACCTAAAAATCTGATTGAATGATGGGTATACAGTATATGTTTAGACAACTGATGTAGTGCACATATCTTGATATTGGAGATCTCTGTGAAGTAGTTCCCAATCAAGTGAAATCATGACCTTAATTGTACTGTTTATCTGTTGTATTTTACCATTTTGATATTTTTCTTATCTTTCTAGATTCTCATATAGTATCATCTAACAGGTGACACTTACTATTCGTATTAACCCATTGTTGCTCATCAACTACTTTCAAGTCCTCTCATTGGATGATTGAGACAGCTCTTGTGTGTGTGTATATATGTATGTATGGAAGTGATGTGATGCTGCCCGTGATATGCCTAATGAAGGTTGGATAGACCAAAACGTTGTGCAGAGATTTCCTTTCCTTAATCTGTGAAGTAGTTCCCTCAACACAGAATCTCATTTGGCTGGTGTGAATCCCATTTGTAGTTTACTATGTTTACACCTGGCCTTCAGAGGCAGTGAGGTTTCCCTCCAAAACTGACTTGAGTCAATCCCGTAGTACAACCTCTCTTACTGTGTCTCCTATTATTTGCATTGAGGATAGAGATGCACCTTGTTAAAAGCTGTACAAACGTGGATGCATCTGTTAAATGATGCTGGTGGGCTTTATTAAATCTGAGTTTGCATTTAGGTGACAGTAGTGTCTACAGTAGTGTCTGCAGTGGTGTGTGCATTTTGCTTCAATCACAGGCTAGAATATGGAACACACACTGGGAAGATGGGTTTGAAGGATTATCAGACACAACCCTGAAAAAGTTGCAGTTAATAGTTAGTTTATCAGTAGAATTACCACATTGTTCCCGGCTATATGATACAAGGTATTCTGTCTTGTATGTTTGTTTGCTTATTTGATTGGTCAGTGTGTTGTCAGATGACATTGCAGCACATGATTTCAGCCTCTTTTTTCTATCTGGAGCTCTTTGCAGTAGCAAAAATGAATGAAGAGGCTGAATATTGATGTGATGTAATGCGATCAGGCGGACAGAAACAAGTGTGTGGGAGCTTTTCTGTGAGTTTGTGATCCTGACCCAAACTTAGATTCTTCTTTAATCTTGGAGTCATTTTAGTTGCCGACTCGCAAGAACTTTGGATAGATGAGGAGACGTGAGAGGAAGACGGATTGCAGGGGGAAAGGCAGGGGAGGAGAATAGCTAAACAAAAGATGTAGATAAAGAGACGTTTGAAAAGGAAGAGTAAAGAATCTCATGTTATGTCCTACTTGCTGCTTTTATGCCTCATTATTTATCATAAACTCTAATGAGACACAGTTAGACAGTTTGGACTCAGGTCTCTATTTTCAGGTTGTACAGTGAGAGCTTCAGTATATGTTGAGTCACTGTAGACAAATAAAGCTGTGTTTGCGCTGTACAGTAAATACCCTTTAGGATCCCTATCATCTCTGTGTTTGGTCACTTGATGCCAGCTACACGTCAGGGAGACATTGATTCTAATGGGATCAGGCAGCCATTAATGAGTGCATGTATGTGTGTCAGGACATCTGTGTCCTGGGATCCAGATTAAAGCTACTCTGGAACTTTCTTGATCCTGCTCTCTTTATCTCTTAAGACAGTCCAAGTCACACTAGGACGAATGACGAATGTGTACATCGAATCCAAATCCGTTCAAGTCCCTTATCCTCAATTTAGCTTTTATGTTCGAATTAAGTATAATGACTCGATATTCAAGGGTAGAACTCAGACAATTACATGCAAATAAGTGAATACAGAGGATTTATTTTCTATTTAGCTACTAATTTTAAGAGTTTTTGACTCAGTTTGCACCTTTTAGGGAGATTCTAGTCTTCTTAGTAAGATTCTACATCAGTTCACATTTGCTCCCATCTTTTCATTGATTTAATATTCAAAATTTGCTACATGTTCATTCTGAACAAAGCTTTAGACACTGAGCTTTACAAACCAAGGTATTTTACTGATTTTGAAAAAAAGAATAGCTACCCAAACCTTCTTGGTGTGTCTGCCTGTTTATTTTCACTTACAGCATCATGAAGGTTAAATAGGAATGAGGGAAGTAACAAATTATCTATATCTATGTGTTTCCTTTCTTATTTTAATATTGAGTAGCTTACTTCACATAAAGGTGTGTGTGAAGGAAAGTATAGTAGAGGTATCAAAGTGTCAACTTTAAAAGATACACAACCAATCATCAAGATGAACACTTTTGTAGCAACCCACCTTTTATTTTCCACTTAAAGTTGTCAAACATTTTTTATGGTCAACTAATTGTTTTGTATTGCCCAATATCATAAATCATACATTTGCCTCAGGGAGCTTTACAATGTGTGCAGCAATACAAGGTCCTTTGTTCTTGGATCCTTGATTTAAAGTAAGGAATAATTCCCTAAAAAAATACATTTAATTGGGGAAAAAATGGAAGAAACCTCAGTAATAGCAACAGAGGGGCTCCAACTCCCAGGAAATGAGCAGTAGATGTAGTTTGCACAGAATAGACCAAAACACAGAAATACAGCATGGACAAACAGGAAGGCAAAATTATAATGTATATGAAGCATGTGATCAATAGGACACCAAGCAGCTTCCAGGTGCTGCCAAAAAAAAAGAAATGGACCTGAGCCATGTGACCTCCATCACCATGGAGACCTGGAAAGAGAACAGACTACATGTATACAAAATTAAAAACTGTTTAAATGGTTGAAATGGTTTGGCACATTTTATACAAGCTGTTTAAATGTTGTAATGTCCGGTGTGTCATACTTTACCCTGACCTGACTGTGTTGTTACACCTCTAGTGTTTCCTTGTAACTTGATCCTAACATTTACAAAATGTCACCTCTTTGGTCAAGTAGAAACTGTCCTTTTTTGCAAAGGCCAACGAGACTCATGAGACACAACTTGTCCCTGTTCAGCCCCTCTGTTACATGAAGGGTTTCTGGCAACGGTCAGAGTCTGCTGTGCCAGGGACAAGAAGACTGTGTGTCCTTTTCCAAAACCGCCCACGGCCTCAGAGCACAAATGAAATGGGACAAGTCCCTCGAGAAGTCAGATAAAGACCGTAGGAAAAGTGGAAAAGAAATAATGAGAAAACATGGAAATAGGTGGATAAAGTGAAACATGTAACATGAAAACGTAAAAAAACGCTGGCTAAAAACGCAAGCTTTGGGAGCATTTCTGCAGCACCTGTGCCAAGGGCCATGCATTTCCAGGTCAGGGGTTCAGGGGGAGGCTACACCTGAATGCATCGCTCCTGCTGTGGTCTGGAACATTCCTCTGGGCTTCAGTAATGACCTCCTAATGGCACTAATGAGCCTCCACAGAGGAGCCCTGCTCCACGTGGATCTGCTAGAGAGGAAGCGTGGGGGGCAGAAAGGTAAACACTGAAATTGGAAGCAAGAGTTGATGTTGAGTTGATGGAGATGAGCAGAATGGAGGAAAGGATTGAGAGAAGTGGAGGTAACAAGAGAGTGGAGAGAACCTGAAGATGGAGGTAAACAATGGAAAGAAAAACAGAGATATAAGAATATTTTGGAGAAAAACAGCCTGGAATTGTCTTCATATTGGACGAATCTGCAACACAGGAAGCGCTGTGTCCTTTATTTTTATTGAGCAGGAAAAGAAGGGTCATGGTGGTGCAGCATGTTTTTCAATGTTTTCAATTTCATCATAATCCAAGGTTTTATAGAATTGTCAAATATCAATTTTCTCTTCTGGCTATGAGATTGGAAAAAAGATTGAGTCAGGAAGAGTAAGTTTATATCATCTGAGCATTCACAATCCTCCAGCTTCCTACTTTTTATCCCTTTACAACTGTTCTCAAATTCAACAAGTTTCAACATGCTCATCATAATTTAATCGCTTCTTCACTTATGTCTTTCTCTTCCCTCTACTCCCTTCCCTCCCTCTCTTTTCTTTTTGTGACGCTGTTGAATGTGGAGGTGAGTTATCCATGGGCGAGCTCCAGGATCCTTTCCTCGTCAGTGTCCACCTAATCGCGGACCCTGGCCAGGGCAAGTTCCTCCAGCGTGCTGCCGATGCTGTCCTGGCGTGGGTTCACCCTGAGCTGCATCTCTTCAGAGTTTCGGAACGTGCCTCCGTCTGCCAGCGGCCTTGGCCCAAGCGCCATCAACATGGCAGTCAGGCAGCAGCCTGCCAACCGGCTCTGGCTGTCATCTTGTTCCTCCAGGAGGCGTGTGGCGGTGAGGAGCAGATCCTGATGCTGCACCGTGCTCTGCAGCAGCCACCTTGGCGCTACCACCACACAGAGGAAGTGAGCAATGGCCGGCGGATGTTACCACTGACCCCGTGCAGTCAGGACTTTTTCACTCTGGCTCCTGGCACGCCGCTCTGGGCCGTGCGACAGGTTCACTATGGGAAAGAAATAGTTCGATTTACCGTTTACTGCCGTCATGAAAATTATGTGGACATGGTGCGACTGTACAAGCTGCTGCTTCAGCGCAGGGTGGCGCAGAAGAAAGAGGACTTTTGCTTCTTTGTGGTGTACTCCAACCTGGAAATGGAGATCCAGATGTCATTTAAGAGGCTCCCAAGAGGTCAGTGTCCGGTGCCGCTGGATTCAGCAGTGATGGAGGTGAGGGTGCGAGACGTGGGGGCGTTGGTACCCCTGCTGCCAAACCCCTGCAGCCCAATCAGTGAGGTGCGCTGGCAGACAGAGGACTACGATGGGAATAAGATCCTCCTGCAGGTGAGTGTTCCATTATCAGCTGGTTAGTTAATTAGTTAGTTAGCAGGCTATCTCGAAAAACCACTTAACTGATCTCAGCTACATTTGATTGAATGTTAATCTATCCAAGGAACAAGTGACACTGATACTTTGTTTCTTTTAATAATTCCAGAAACATGAGGTTTAGAAGTAAAAACTTGTTTTCCCAGATTCCCAGACCCTTCCAATGTTAGAGCACTGCAGCCATTACTTTGCAGAATAAAATAGCCACAGAGGAGGAAGGTTTACTTGTTCTGTCTACAGCCTGTATTTATGATTGTGTATAAGCCAAGCAGAGAGAAAAGAAAGTTGTAGGTGGAAGAAAAAGAAGAGAGAGAAAGAAAGGTGTAATTTATTTAGCCAAATATAAAAAGCGCTCATACAGCAGACAAAGGAGCATTGAACCTAAAAAGTTTGCTGTACCTGCTTCACACAAATTACACAAATGTCATGCTGTTAGAAAGCATGAGTGTGAATAAACACACATACCCACATTAAGACACCTCCACACAATGGTCCTTGTTTAGAGGATATCAGTTTCAGAGGGGATATCTGTCCAGGCGGTGGGAGATAAGTCGTTTTGAAAGTTCAAGGCGATTAAGCACTAGTCCATTACTGGGATTGGAACAGCACTGAGGCAAACAATGAACTAATCTGACATGACAAAGGACCATATGCATGATACTTAACTGCCACCTGGCCCAAAGTCATGTGGCACTGAAACACACTCCCACTGCCAGTGTGGAAGTATCTTGACGTGCCACTAGATGGTGACTCCAACTGACTCCCATTCAAAAAGCATCAACTTCTTTTCTCTCTGGAAATATTAAGTCAATCTTTTTTTTCAACTAGTCATTATGGTCTCAATCTCTACATTCAGACCCTCTAATAAGTGTGTTGGTGATCATTTTGGAAATTATTGCTCCGTTAATAACATTTGAAGACTTATAGTAGCTTTGATTTGCTGTGTGGGCATTGATTGACAGCTATGATTGACAGTTGGTTCACTTGCTGCTCTCCCCACCTCCAGGACTCTCACTTGAGTTTGACCATTGTCACAATATCTAAGTAATATAAAAGTTTAATGTTACTTGATTATAATAGCTGCCCTGTCAGCACAATTTAGCCAAAATAGCTCATGTGCATGTGATGTGCTCAGTGTTAAGGTTAGGGTTAAGGTTAGTCAGTCCGAGGTAGCGGGGAGTGTTTCCAAAACACATGTTAAGTCCTGGCTCCAAATGGAAAAGATGGCACTGACCATAAGGAGCAACAATGGGCTTCAAACCAACTCCTGTGCAAACCAGCACATGAAGTCACACCTTGCTGAATCTATCTGTAGATACAGTACATGTAGTAGATTAATTCATTGCAGTTGGGAATTAAATCAAAACAATTTGTCCAACACTGACCTCAAATCTGGGGGAGAACCGATTCTTTAAAGTGTTTTTAGCTTTAATTTAATGTCAAAACAGAGAAATTTAAGGTTGGTGATTGGATGTGTCTTACTTAAATGCACCTTAGGAGTGGTAGTTGACCTCTCTCTTTATATATTTATGTACAAATGCTTGCACCCTTCACTTTTGATAAAATATTTTAAAACTATTTTTACCTTGACTAATTATGTTGAATAGAGGTCAGAAAAATAGCTATCTATATGACAAGAAACAGCAGCAGATCCTCACACACATTTTAGCAGCTGGAACCAGACAGTGTTTGGTATTTTAGTATGCAAAATTACTGAAACAATTACTTAATCATCAAACCCGTTGCTGAGTCTGTCATTCGTTCGATTCGCTGTCTTTGGAAAAAACAACCAAACAACCACAAGCAAGCAGCTGAAGCAGATGAAGAATTGTGTTTATTAACTTCAGTCACATCTCTTTGCGTCACTGTGGTGTTTTTGGCTCGCTGAGGGTCATATCTCCGGCTGACCTGGCTTATCCCGAGATAACTGAAGCTTGCAAGAGTAAGGGTCTGATCGTCGCCATGTCAACAACCTCATTACCCGTTACCCCCCGTTGTGGCTCCTCAACAGCATTGCAGCTTGTGTCCTCACGGAAAACTGGACAGATCCCGTCGTGTTATGTTAGCAGAGACAGGGTCAAACAAACATGCACAGAAGAAATCCTTAGTAAATAACAAATGAGTACAGTTGACCTGCAGCACCACGCACATTTGTGTCCTTCTTTGACCCCGCATTATGCTGTCACAACCTCAAGAATAGACACCACTCAGTGCCTCCTTCTTCTTCTTCTTATGTGGGAGAGGTAAGTGTGCAGCCAGATAACTAGGGCGAAGGAAAGCTACGGAGCCAGAATGAGACAAGACAGAGTGAAGAAGAGACTGAGAGAAAGATAAACAGAAGGAAGTGGACTGTCGATGAGAGAGAGGAACAGAAACAGAGGGGAGAGGTAGTTTATAAAAGAAAGGAGAGACGCTGAGCAGGGAGGGAAGGAGAGGGAAACACTGGGGCTTTGTTACACTCTCACTTTTTTTTCTCCATACACACATGTACACACACATTGTACTTTGTTATTTGTGAGGACCATCTTTTGACATAATACATTCCCAAGCCCGTAACTTTGAAATGAAAACTTATTTTGTAAGTTAGGTCAACTGACCTTTTTGGAGTAGTGTGTGGGATTCAGTGGCATCTAGTGGTGAGTTTGCAGATTTCAATCAATTGAATAGCTCTCTCTTTCCAATCATGGAGGAGAAACCTATGACTGGTGAAACTTGCTAAAGATACAAAAGGTCCTCTCTAGATCCAGTGTTTGGTTTGTCCATTCTGGGCTACTGTACAAATATGGTGGGCTCTGTGGAAGAGGAACACGATTCTTATTTTTAGGTAATTATACACTAATTAAAACATACTTATTAATATTATATTCCATTCCTGTTCCTCTAGATGCCACTAAATTCTACACACTGCACCTTTAATGTAAAACTTTTTCTAACATCAAGTCAAAAAAGATTATTTCAAACTGTTTCTGAAACAAATTGTCTTAGTCACGATTTTTTCAAGAATCAAGTGTAAAGTTTTTTGATCAAATATTTTAACTCAAGATTCACTTACTAGCTTTTCTTTTCCCCCATGCTTGTGCTGTGTGTCTCATGGCTGCCACCTTCTTCTTCCAGGTCATTTATATCTCTACCTGAGTCTTAAAAGTCTTCTTAAAACAAGACAATAAAATCTGTCAGTGCTTTGAACTAGCTCATATAACTAACTCATTGACTTGACACTGTTTTTTTGGCTAAATTTTCCTTTTCATTGTCATCATGTGATCTAAGTATGGAACTTTGACAGACAATAACAGGTGGTTGTTAGACACTGGTCACACCTGAGCAAGTTCCATTCGCTATATAGAAGTCCATGGGAAAAAGATAGAGGATTCAGTTAAGGATAAAAAATGTGAGTAATGAGGAAAAGTGTGAGGAAAACTTTATTTAACACATTAAAGAAAAGCCACTACAACTTCCAAAGTGCTTGAAATAAAAGAGACAAAAAGATGTGGGGTTTTTGGCAGGATACTCCACTACAACCTCATCTGTCTCTCAGACAAACACATTATGAAAGAAAGCAGTAGTCCCTCCTCTCCATTATTTGTCAAAAGCAGCAGATAATGAGAGAGCTTCTCTGGATTTCAGCCTCAGTGAGATGCTCACATAAACAATTAGCTTAACGAGGTGTCGCTGTCATGAATAGAAACATTCTTGTCAGTGGATTCACATTTTGGCGCTTTTCATGCCAAGATGGTAGCTTTTTTTCAATGTGTACTTGTTGATGTAAGTTGTATGTTGATTTGATTTTTCTTGCTATGTGTTGTTTGTTGTAATTGTAAAAATCCCAGTGTTCTACTAATATATTAACCCTTACATACTGTTCTTTTTTTCTTGTTTTTTTTTTTTTCATTTTAAGAAATTATATAACAAAATTATGCTGGAGTTACATAGCATAGAAAAGTAACTGACAACAACAACATCAACAACAAGGGAAAAACCAGGACAAGACTAATACTAGTTCATCAGATATAATAGTTAAGTAGATTAATAGTTAAGTAGACTAATACTTTTATGTCAGAGGATTTATTATTCAAGTATGCAAACAGGGAACAGGTACTATATACCCATGCACATACATACTGTTCAGGTCAAATTTAACCCATTTTTACATTTGAGAACAGCCTGAAATATTACGACATTTATAAAAATTAACCAGACTTTATAAAAATTTAAATAGTTTAGACATTTTCATACATAGTTCTGGGTTAATTTTGAGCTGAATTTATTGGAAAAATAAAAAAATTACTTTTCAAATATATTCAGAGGCGTTCATGTACCATAACACCATAATATAATGTGCCTGTGAATGTTTTCTAGTGTAAAAACCTAAAAAAAAACTACTCTCTCACTCTGCTCTCTGTAACTGGATTAACTCATTTACTAATGATGGATTTATGAATACAAACTAGATTCATGGCTTAGAAATTGGTGAAAAGACTAATAAAAAGGGGATAATGTGAATTATTTTCATGATAGATAAATTGGACAACAGTAAAAAATGACCATGACATTTTCCCAGAGTCCAAGGTGAAGTCTTACCAACAGTCCAAAATCCAGATATGCTAAATTGAACAGAGAAAAGCAGAAAGTCCTCACATTTGAACCAGCAAGTGTTATATAGTTTTATTGGTAATTGACTAAATGATGACTTAAATGATTAACTAGTTCTAATTTCAGTTCTATGCACTGTATATGTGGATATGCACAACCATGAGCAGGGATATTTATGTTAGAAATACAGACATCAGTTGTTCCCTGTACTAACCTGTCTGTCACAAGGATGTGGTAAATCAAAGTTAAGCTCTTGTTCTCAGGACACTTAAAGATTTGCTTCCTTGATATTTATTGTTGGTGAACCTGAACATATGGAAATGTGTAAAACCCCCCCCACCGTCTGCTCCTGTAGGAAATAATTGTCCCGAGGCTGCTGTGTGGAAAGTTACTACTTCTGCTTGTATTGTTTGGTAGGAAAGCTTGGATGACTGAGCGGACATGAGATTCAGCAACATGGAGAATCTATCTGCTCCGAGAGGAGAACCCTAGACGACAAACTAAACTGACAGAGCAATGAAATGAATCCCGCTGCATTGTAAAAACAAGAACATTTGCACGTTTGTGTCAGGAGAAGATCTGCCACCATGTAACTGCTTATTTTTCCAGACCTTCACTTCGTGGACGATAAGCAGGCTGCAGATTTGTGGCACGGCACAGATTTCCTGAACAGCAGTCTCTCTGTGTTTTGAGATACTTTGGGTCCATAAATGGAGGTGTGATACACACAGGACTCCTCTTGTGTCTGATGACTTCTCCAGCTGCTGCTGTGATTCATAAAGTGTCTGGGGCTGAGAACAGGGGGCTTGTAGGAGCTTTAGTGAACCCTGGGGTTCCCTTGTACACCGTCCTCCCTCACTCTGCCTCACTCTGCCGCCTGTTTGTTGCGTGAGGAGCACTTGCACGAGAGTCCGACTGAAGGAGGCTAATGGTCTTCAGTATGCACCACTATGCTTTCATATCCACATTTCCCCCTGTAGAAACAAGCTAATAAAATCTAATCATTTCAAAACATTGACTTTCCATAAAAGTAGTTAAAAATACTTGATACAAGCAAATAAATATAAGAAATATTCAGCCCACACACACACACCCAAGCTTTGTCCCTACGAGGCTCGTTCAGTGTGTTTCGACTACTGTCTAGAATCAAAATTATGAAAAGTGGCATTTTAAAAAATAAAAAGTGAGTTTAAAGTGACGCAATAGAGTGCAGTTCTCCTCAAGGTGTGTACAGTCAAGATGTCAGCGAAGATAACAGAAACTAAGATTAGCGGATGATAACATATCAGGTGTGGAATTAATCTGTTCACGCTCCACTTCATGATAAGACCAAACTTTTGTAAAGATGTCAAAGGCCAAAATGTGGCCTACAACAGGACGATAGGTAAGCCTCGTTTTTGGCCTAGCTGGCTGCAGGAAATGCCTTTTGCTATGTTGTAAGACATATCGTAAAATGGCATGGACTGGTGAAAGGACGCGTGTAAGCTTTACGATTGGCTCATAAGGAATCACGTAATAAAATAAGTTTTTCTAAAACAGCAACCACAAGAATTCCTTGAGTGTACAGTCATAAATATGCATAAAAAACAAAAGGCTGATGGTTCCAGTAGTACGTGAGATTGCTGTGGACAGACACATGCACACACACAACCAAACACATGATCCCCTCCAGGCCTACACCTGGTGGAGATAATAAAAATGCACCCATCCTCCATCTGATACACTCAGTGGTTTTGCTGATGCAACAACAGTTGTCTGATATGACCAATAGCTTTATATGGCTAATGTTAGCCTTTTTACTCATATCCCATATCTCATTTTTGCCACAGAGGTTGCGATTAAACAAATCAGCAAATCCAAGATTATTCTAATACTTGTACTATTTACTTGGATATGTATTTTTTATTTTTTCCCCCCAGTGAAAACCTTTAATCAGTTAAAGACAAAAACAGAGCATGGTCAGTCTTGTTTTTGTCTTGCTGTGAATGGTTTAGATTAATCTGATTCTTGAAATCCACAAAGCCATTTATTTTTCTCTTCACATGAGTGTGACAACAATTGCATCAAGATCTGTCTCCTTGTGCTTTTACCCTTATATACAGTTTGGGTCAAATTTGACTCATTTTGACATTTGACAGCTGTAAAAACACCTCAAATGTCTTTTACTTTGAAATTTGATGGCTTTTCCAAAAGTGACGCAAATATATAAAATATTTTAAAATGTTATATTTTTGTATAGGTGCTAGTTTGTCTAGTGTTTGTCCATTGAGGCTGTTCTGGGTCAGATTTGAGCTGTATCTATTGACATGTCTGTCAATAAAAAATGAATAGTTCATAGTTTTAATAAGATAGTAGTTTTTATGATGTAGCAGTGAAGACTGATGGCTCTAATGGTTATACAATAAACCCCACCCTTCCATAAAGTTCTGCTCATTTTACCTTTACATGAAATACATTTCCATCATTATTGCTATGTTATATTTTCATGTCTTAGGTAAAATAGGGTTAGGGTTAGGGTTAAAATACACTGTCTCTGCTCTCTGAAAATGAATCAAGGTTTAATCACATTTATTGATCAGTCAGATTGACTATTGATGCTTTCTAAACACATCTGTAGTTCAACATTTGGTATATTAGACCGGGTCAAAATTGACCCTGTCCTGAACATACTATGAAGGTGTAGAATATGAACAGTATGTAAGGGTTAATAATCTAATGCAATGGTTGCTTTTTTGATGACAAAAAATATTTAGTCATCATACAGTCATCAAGTTGCTCGTTTCCCAGATCATCTTTAAGATGATCTGGGAAACATCTCATCTTCTCATCTCATCATCTTTAAGATGATCTGGGATGATGAAAGTATTCATCAGTCAGTCTCTTCATTGCTCTTCTTCTCCATCCTGCTCAGGTCCAAGGTGCTCACTTCCAACACAGGCAACACCCCTCGCTCACTTCCATCGTCAGTGAATCGGCCTCAGCTCCAACCACTTTCACCCGCAGCGCTGCCTCCTGCAGGAACCACCACCACCATCATCATCATCATCATCGGCCGACATCCCGTACCCGAGTCCAGCACCACCCCTCCCACGGCTCCCTTCCTATGGCCTGTGACGATGTGGATGAGCAAGAGCAGTGGGCTGACCGGTCCCATCCAGACACCTGGAGGACCCAGTGGAGGGGCCACCGGTCCAACTCCCTCTTCTCTCTACCCAACCTGGGCTCGGCCAGCTCCCGCTCCACCTGCTCCTCTCCTGGGCCTCCTCCTCTTCCTTCTCACAGCCCCCACCGCAGGAGCCAGTCCCTCAACAAGTGCTCCACCCTCATCCCGCCATTCCGGCTCAATGTGGACGCTCTGATTGGGGCAGAGGAGACAGATGTGGACACTGGGGATAAGGTCACTCCGAGCAGCAGTGTGGACCTGACAGTGGTGTCCGCGTACATCAAACCCAGCCTGCCGCAGCTCTCTAGGCCAGTATCGGCACCGCCCGAAGACATCGGCCCCTCCCTTTCTCCTGGCATCCTGGAGAGCACCTACAAGGCAGCAACACTGGGCCGGACTCCCGTTTCTGTCAGAACAAACAGCTACACACCCTCTACTTTGCTGGGGTCACGTCCTCAAAGTACCTACATGAACTCAAGTGCGGCCCCATCTCTGAGTGACATTTCCATAAACCACTCAGACACTTGCAGCATTATGAGCACGCCAGCAGAAGAGGCAGACAAGATAGATGAAGAAGAAGACCAAGAATTCTACATTTGATCAGTTTATTGTAAGCTAAAGTGACTGACTGAGGCCAGTACTGACTGATTCCAGAGTTAACACGGCTCTATACTTCCCCCTGGTGTTTGACAGTGACATTATGAACTGGAGCATAGCACAAGCTGTATTTAATGTTCTCATGTATTTGTCAATGTTGCTGTTTTTTTGCATGTAGATCTAAGCTAGAGATGCTTTGTAAATGTCAGGTTATATACAGTAAGTAAATGACATATTTAAAGGACCAATCACTTAACTGTACACAGTATTCAATAAAATGATTTCCCTTTCGTTCGTGCTGCACCACTTTAAGTGAACTTTCCAACTTTGATTCTCAAAATGATCCTTCATTTGGTGTCCACATGACAAATGTAGGTCCAATATTTACTTGAGTTTAGCTCCTTAGAAAATATCTGAATGTTTAGCGACAAAATGTTCTACTTTTCTCTGCTTTTCACTAGCTAGCTATCATTGTCAGATGTGTGTTAGGTGTTAAGTGTTAAGTGTCTTTTTCACTGAAAATAGCTGCTTGCAGGTAGATGAAAGATCTGAGACTGAAACACAGAATAAATGTGCTATAAAAAAACAAAGACATGATATTTTGATATAAGAACAACACATCAGCAGCAAAATATGAAAGAAGCTGCTGAAACTCTAGTCAAGCTATAGTCATTCATTTGACATTCAAATGGTCAATAACCTAGCAGCTGAACCTGTTTAATCAATAATTTGTTTAGGAATCATACTACTTAAAAAACTATTTACAAAAAATTAATATCATAGCCTTGAAATCTTAAATACCTCACACACACACACACCAAGCTTCATTCAGTTTGAACATAGGAGACAGATGCTTATATTTATGCATCACGGTTTCTTTACTTCACAAATTTAAGAGACAGTCTGCTGTATTCAAAGCCCTCAATTACTAAAAAAGGGGAAGTTGAAGAGCATAAGCAATATTTAAGGCTTCACTTTGGTCTTCAAATTATTAAGTTATTTTACCTTTTAAAATGATCGGTTCCATCTTATAAAGTACACAGTTTGGTCAATAGTGAAGCATGTACACAACATTTAAACACGTGAAGTCAGGTCAGATAGGCACATAGAAAACTACAGAACAAATTAATAAAGATATATCATATTTTCATATCATTAAAAAAAACCCAAAGAAAATCTTAAAACTGGGAGCAACAAATACTGACATTAGACTTAACAAGACTCCAAACACTAACTAAATTTTACGTCAAAAGAGGAACGTGAGCTATTCACTAATATGGAAAGTCTCATCTTGGAGTAGTTACCAACCTGTACTGTATTTTAATAAAATACTGCCCTCTTGTGTTGAAGTTGGAGGCTGACCATTTCATTTGCATATAGGATTTCAACACTACTCTTTGTTACAGTGTTTTTTTAATGAGCTGTGTCTCAGTTTGAAACTAATCTCTAAATGCATAAATGCAGACAATCCATCCTCAGGACTTATAAGTACAGTATTATGTGTCAGCACTGCTTCACTACAATGAGGCCTGTAATACTCCTCTGTTGTCTGGGGACATTTTTTAACAACCTCCTGTTTCAGCTCAGCCTGTGGAACCTGCCTCTCTCTCTCCACACTATGAGCACTTTAACAGGTGTGGGGCTGCTTGTGTGGTCTTAACACAGTCTGAAGAGGGAACTCCAATAATAGTGCACACTGGTTGTCATGGAGAGGTCTCCTTGAGGCCTGCAGAGGTGACGTCACCATCGACCAATCATCACAGAGAGTGGTATATGTGTTGCTTCGACAGTGCGGAGGTTACACATGAAGAAGTCTGGAAAACAGATTCATCTGCATGTTAAGATCCTTGAGACAATTTAACATATTTTGTACAACAATCTACATTTAGTGGATGAAAGGTGTGCTAGATCTTTCCAAGACACTTTCTTCAAAAGTAACTAGATTAGGGTAATGTGGGACACTTTGCAATTCTGACTTGTTTACCTTATTTTCATATGAATCCAATACATTATATCAACAGCTAATATCATTATGAAATCCTAAAGATGTTTGCTTGTTAAATCAGAAGACACTTTTTAGATATTATCCTCAAAAGGAAAATAGCACAATAGTTTCAGAATTTGTGGATTTTGTAATGTGGGACACTAGTTTTTAGGCCTACAAAATACATTGCAATACAAAGCAGCCTTATATGCCAAAACATTCTGAAATGTGCACACCCATATTTGGTCATTTCATTTAGTAGGCCTACAATTTTTTTGCTTTCTTTGTCAGAAAGGTTAAAAAACTAGTAGGTGTATGTTGAAAGTTAGCTTTAAAATAATTGAATAGCAAAACAGATAAACGCACTGGAGCTTAGTTGTCCCACATTAGTCAATGTCCCTACTGATACTGACACAAAGTTACTGAGAATCAGGAACAAGCTCATACAGATACAGTATGAACATAACCAATAGGTTCTGTGAGACAATGCAGCAGCAACACTCAATGTTAAACCACCATTTTCCAAAGATGTCTGTTACATAGTCTTGCCAGTGGAAGTACAACCACTACCTATCTGATAGTCAAATGAGACTGCATTTGAGCTAAATGCTAACATCAGCATGCTAACAATCTTATAATGATAACACTAGCATGCTTAGTGGGTCTAATGCTCACCATGTTGGTTTAGCTTGCTAGCAGGTAAACAATAGCTAATTAGACGCACAGTACAAGTGAGGGTGGTGGGATTGTCATCAGTTTTAGAATGCCATGATAGCTCTAGATAAAAGGTTTGGAGTACAAATCAACCCCATTAAATAGTATACCAAATTTCACAGCTATCCATCTAATAGTTGTTGCGATATTACAATAAATAACTAAAAAGTCAGCTTCATGGTGGCTCTAGAGGAAAGTCATCACCATCAATGTCTGAATCAAACTGTGTTCCAAACAATCATACATGTTGAGATATATCTGTAATATAGAGCATAACTGAAAACTTTTCCCTGCTGGTGCCATTAGAGGAAAGTTCAGGGGTCAGGGGCTCACTAAAGTCATTAGAATGTATCGTCTACACCAACAGATGTCAGCCTCTTTCAATCTGGACTTTTCAACCAACATTGCCACCCATGTAATACTGCCAGCATGGCTAAAATGTGATTAAAAGTTCAGGCATAGTGTATAACCTCCTGCAGGGGTCACCAGCATTGAATTAGTAGGGGAGCAGTAGGTTTATAATTGGGTCAATGGGTCATGTAGAAAGCTGAAATAGTCAATGGATCAGTTCAGAGAGACTATAGGCACATCATTTGTGCCTAAGAAATAAAACTGAACATTTTACAGCTGCAGCATCTGCATTTAATGGCCACTTGGGGGCACAAAAGATCCACAACAAGCTGAGAGACACACATCCCTGCTGTATCACAGTCTTTAAAAGTTGTTTTGGCTAATGTGAGCAAGTTAATAAACTGGACTTATTAATTCATAATGGATTTAACACATGGTTGTTGGCATTGAAGTTCATGTTTGAAATGTTTATAGGGGCACAATTGCAACTGGATTCAAATGGATTTGCTATGTCCTATAATCAAATCACTGATATTCTTTATAGATGAGGTGAAAAAAGGTGCCAAGTGACAAAACCAATACACATGGC
Organism: Scomber japonicus; assembly: GCF_027409825.1. Classification (NCBI taxonomy): domain Eukaryota; kingdom Metazoa; phylum Chordata; class Actinopteri; order Scombriformes; family Scombridae; genus Scomber; species Scomber japonicus. The sequence goes on from NC_070588.1 coordinate 28,777,001, forward strand.
TTACAAAGGTGTTGAGACACCACAAGCCTGTAGAACAGTTTCACTTCTTTGGCATCCTGCAAGTCTCTGAACACTACTTAAGGGATGATGTCATTCTTCCAAAGCGTGTTCCCTCATTTGGTGCTTTCATGATGGTGGTGGAGAGAGAGCTGTCTGACACATTGATCTAAAATGTTCCATTGGTGTTCAGTTGTGTTGAGATTTAGTGACTGTGAAGGCTTCGGGACACATGAATCACATCATTGTCATACTCGTGAGCGCCCTGTGTGGAATCATCTGCATTCATTATGTCTCTTCAGTTATTAATTCAGAATTTTCCTTTCATTTAGTCCCCTGCTTTCATACTGTGCCTTGCATGCAGAGGACAGCTTGTCAGTTTAGTAGTAAATGGCAGCAGATGGTGCTAAAATGTTGTACAAACAGTTTGAAATGCTACCACTACTTAATAATGATCTTACCTGATTCTATAAAGCTTAAAAAAACAGAACCTTCACATTAAACTGATCCACTATTAGAACTAACATGACCTCAGACCTTATAATGGTTGTTTTTTACTGCAATAAAGTTGAGGTGTTTCTCCATATGATCCCAAATTCCTATACATATCATCCCCTCCACCTTCTTGTGCTCAAAATACAGCCGGCAACATTTTTCTCATGGTTCTCCAGAGCCGTGTTCCTGCGAGGTGCAGCCTACGTGGGACACGTCCCCTCATGTCGCCCCTCTCCCAGTGCCAGCACTAGTGACTCTAATCCTCCATGGCGTACCTGGCAGATCGCTCTGGCGACACCGGCTCACAGCGCTGCTGGCGTTGTTGCAGCCTGGCCCAGCCCCACACACCAGCATCCCCTCTAATCCCTCCCTCCCCGCCTGCCTGCCTGCCCAAAGGCCCAGGAGCCTGAAGGGAAGTAGGGCATTGGAGGTGAGACTGAAAAAGTCAATCGCAGCCAGGCGTGCTCAGTGCATCTCTGCTCATTACTGGACTCTATCACTAAACCACTTTCTTTCATAGATGCAGCTTTAAAACTATGGATGCTGCATATTTTCAACTTTGCAAGCATAGTGAGCTTTTCCTTCTGCCTATACTGTTGTTACTTTTCTTCTTTTTCGGTTTCCTCTTTTATTCTACTCCCTCTTGATATTCATCTTCTGTTGGACTTCATTTTTAGCATCTTTTGTTTCTCTTTTTGTTTTATTCTTCTTGATATCTCACTCTTGTTATCTTCTTGTTTTTCTTCTCCTTCTGCCGTTATTCTTGTTCTTCTCCTACTTCAATTCTTGTTCTTTATCTTCTTCTCTTACTGTTGTCACTCTTTATCTTCTTTTCTTCTTCCTCTTTTTCTTGACAAAAATTTCACCCCCAGTTGGATGAAGCTGAACACATGAGAAAACCGCAGCGTTCCTGTGGTTTCTTGTTATTCCACACACCCCTGTGAGGTCAAAGGTCACCGGGTGCAGAGGGGACTGCGCTGAGGGGTATGAATGGAGAGCCTGGGGACAGTCTCCGCTATAGCTAGGGATTAAGTTGCTGCCGTGTGGGGATAGGTGGAGGTGTCGCAGAGTCACACAGACACCCATCAATTAACATATTTGGTAATGGAAGGGAAAACACTCATGGAATAATAATAATAAGCTGCTAGGGAACACAGACTGACAGGCACGTGCACCTGTTAGTTATTAGCAGGGGTGAGTCTGTTTTATTCATTTTGAACAGAGGCCCAGAGTGAAGCACACACTCAAAGAAGAGGGACTCATTTGTAAAAACTGTAATAAAAACTGTAATAAACACGCAAATTCCAATCCCTACTTCCAGGAAATAATAAAACTGTACATATACTGACATGAAATTACATCAATAAATAACCACCATTTGTAACTCCAAATACCCATAAGAGTGAGAAGGAGAAAGAATGTTATTCAAACCCAGAATTTACTCATATTTTATTTTCAGTTCGCAGGATTCAACATCTTAACAAGGTTTGAGTTTAAAGGTATCCATTAAAGCATTGTACGCAATATATGTAGCCTATATTAACAACTGTTTCAACATAAGAACAGATGCCTGTGCAATGACAGTAACTACTAGTACAATTAAACGTGCCTTCACTGCACTTTAATTAAATCATTAAGAATGAATATAATAAAGTGGGTTACCTGGCTTTACTAAGCCTCATATTATTCTGAGCTACAGTATTGGAATAAGAGTGGAAAAGCATCAACATTGTCATTCATTTCGGAATTAAATAAACTTCCCACAATTAAAATGTAGCTGCAGCAATAGTTATGTACTGTATTTAGTGTTATTAACTATGTCTCTGTTTGTTAGAAGCTCTGTTTCAAACTTGGAGTGGACACAACAACACAATTGTACTCTTCTTTAAAATTATATCTCCACATAGAACCACCAATGTCTTTCTTAGATATTGTCTGTTTATTTATTTATTCTCTCTTTTATATTCTTTTGTATTTTATTGTGATATGGACCCCGCCATGAGCTGTGTCCTTATTGAAGTTTTGAACTCAAATGAGCCCCATGACTCAGTCTTTCCAGGAATCTGGCTGGTCAGTGGTGAGGCTGTTTGCAGGTTTTGATCTGATCCATTGAAATTAACATACTGTGGAGCAGCTTAACCATTCAGCTGGAAGCCAGAAAATCATCAAAATCATTAGGATTTACAGTCTGGCAGCCATGAATTTTGTGCCAATCCATCTGGCAGGTGTTGAGATTTCATAAACACAGGATTATTGAAAACTTTGCAGGTGGCGCAAGATAAAAGTTAAAGAATCAGTCAAGTCAAAGTCGAGATTCATCCTCTGGGAACCATGAATGTCAATCCATATCAATCCATCCAACAGTTGTTGAGATATTTCAGTCTGGATCACAGGTGTGGATCATCCCAATGACAAGATACACCTAATTATGTTACTAACATGGCAAAAAGACAGCAGTACACAGGCACATCATACCTGCTCACCTTAAAATATTGACTTATTAGACCTTTTCATTGAATGATCTCAGCTTTATAAACCCAGCTGGGACATTGTAATGGTCTGAGATTTTACCAGGACCTGTAGTAGAGCAGCCTGGTACAAATTGGTTGGCATGGTCACTACTTCAGTTTGGCCTGGCATTAACCAAGTGGCAGTGGATCAAACTGTGGAGTGAATTGGCAGCTTAAAGAGCAGCAAGAGTGACTGTGTTATTAATATTAGCATGGATTAATAAAACAGTCCCAAGTACACATAATTACCCGCCTAGATGAGTACAGAATGATTATTTTTAGTGTCCAGGTTCTGTCAGACTGAGGCCTCCTGTGAGCATTATACTCCATAGTTTCCCTCCATTCTGACCCCTCAGTGCAGCGGCCACTTGCTTTGCAGTTGGTCCAGGGATCAGAAACAGAGAGCACAAATCATTATTTCTACTTTCACAAATGTGAACCTCTAACATTGTGTTCCTCTAAAGGCCTCGCAACCGCAGAGATGAAAGCTGCTGTTTATCATGGCATCTTTTCCAACAATTGTCTTTGGTCAGTTACCGTGACGTCTCATCTCCTCCATCCCAGTCCTTAAAATTCCAAATTCCAACGCTCAGAGTCGGGGCGTTGGGTTTTAAAGAATGTGGCGACTCCGTTTAATGAAGCCAAGCCGGCTCCACTAATTAGTCAAGTCCAGTAATGACCGGAATCCCCTGTTAGACAAAGCAAGCAAATACCTGATGGCTACCAATCATGTTCTGTCCTTCATGGGAAAAAATGCCCACGATTTATTTTGCTGACTGTCATGTCCCCAATTAAGAGGGACAGTTTAGGGGGGATCCCTCCAAAGCAGATTGATACAAGGTGAATTACAGGGCATAATATTGTTAACTATGGACAATTCTTCATGATTTTTATACACATTCAGGTGAATGAACATTTTCTGCTATAACACTCTCATGGTAAAAGTCCTTATGATACATCACGATGTACTCTATGTTGCAGGGTCAGCACATGTAAAAATGTGAAAGGATTACAACTAATTAGGATTTCAATGATGCTCTATTAGTGTAATTGCCTTAAAATGTTATGATATTCAAAGACCTGGATCTAGTGAGTGACTTAAGAGGTGGATTACAGTTATTACATATATAATAAAAAATTGATAATTGAGGATTTGTGTAAAATATGGACAACTTTATTATATTTCAGACAAGCTTGACTGTGTAGATGAAAATCTTGTTACTAATGAACATGGTCAAGTATTACCATTCATGCCAAATGACCTATCAGTAGGCCCTGCAGTAGGTATAAACCTGTGCTGTTATCCACCTCGGACTGATCACACCATCTAACCCCTTACCTAATGTACCTTTAAGCTGCCTTTGGCTCTTGATACGCAAGTATGGAGCAGATACTTGGCAGGTTGACCAGGCTTTATATACACTGTATCTGCTTAGACTAACCTACTGTGGCCAGCCAAAGTGGCCTGACAGGTATCTATATCATCCAATCAGTTGACCGGCTAACATCACGGTTTATGTAGTTGTACTAGTTTGTTATTAGCCACCTCTGCAGTATGAGGAACTTTTCATGAATCATGCCCTTGAACCTGTCTAACCAAAGATTTAAATATGATGTTGCTTTTGAATGTAATACTTGGTGTTTTATTGAGTTGGGCCTACAGCTCTCTGAAGGAAGCTAAAATAATATGGTTCTTGGTTAGAGAGGGAGAATAGTTTGATGTCCCTATTGTATTATAAACTGTACTACAGAGTCATCATCATTAACCTGTTATTAGACTACAATAAAATATAATTATAAATTATTATTAACCTTTTAACTTCAAAATGGTGGCTAGTTAAAAGTGAGCTGCAGCCCATGTGGGTACACAGCAGTGATAAAATGCTTGCTGATGACCGAGGTGCTGTTCATTTCATTCATTCATCACATGTTGGTGCAGCAACACTTCCATGATGAGCGAGCCCACATTCCACAGAGTGATACCAATTATAAATGCTGACGCAGCAGCTTGACGCTCAGAGCAGATCTTTTGATCATCACAACAAAAGGCCAAATTACTTGTATAACAGAACTGCTGTCTTGGTGTGTGTGTGTAAGTGTGGGTGTGTGTAACCTTTAAAAATCACCATTGCAATTATTTACTACATCTTAAAAGGCCACCATAGACCTAAACATTTCATACAAAAAAGTATTTATTAATATTATAAGAAACAATCTGATAAACTTTTGTGTTCCCTTGCTTTGCATTTAGAATGATGTGAACATGTCCAAGCGAAAATCAATATGTTGATCAATAGCAAGGCTGTGTGTTGATTGATTGAAATGTGTACAGTATTTGGAACATGCAAAGCATAATAAACAGTGAAATCAATAAGCTCTTATAAACACACCAATATACATGCACGAAAAGGATAAAACGATTGATATAGAGACATTATCAGCTTGAATCCCATGTTTCTATGTAAAGTAACACTGAGGATATTGTTTAAAGAAACTTTTGAAATGGGAATAATTATGTAATTGGAAAAAAACCCTCTGGTGCCAGTGACTCCAACCAACTGACAATCAGTGTTTGGAGCCCCTGCATGTCTAGGCAGTTGCCAGTCTTTCCAAGTTAGTGTGTGTCCAGTCCAGTGTGTATTGCTTTAAAGTACAAAATATGAATAAGACATAGATGTGAATGTTTGAGTTATGAGTCATAATTATAAGATAGCCCATCAGGTGAGTAATAGCCTTTATGAATACAGTGGTGGAACGTGACTAAGTTAATTTACACAAGTACTGTTCTTAAGTATTGACGTACTTGTACTTTAATGTAATATTTCCATGTGATGCTACTTTCTACATCTCAGAGGGAAATATTGTACTTTCTACTCCACTACATTGATTTGACAGCTTTAGTTACTTTTCACATGAAGTTTTGACACAATGGATAATATAACAATTTTAAATGGGATTCTCCATGCAGGACTTTTACTTGTAATGGAGTATTTTTACATTTCTGTATTGGCACTTTTACTTATGTAATGGATCTGAATTCTTCCACTAATTATTATATGGGCCTATTTATGATCATATTTATTCTAAATTGCTCATTCTTTTTTTTCTCCTGGTGGGAATGTGTTGTTGGGTCCTACAGAGGAAGATAACTTGTGGAGAAAGTGAAAGAACGTGCATGCCCTGTCATACTGTGCCCTGCTCTCTCTCTCTCTCTCTCTCTCTCTCTCTCTCTCTCTCTCTCTCTCTCTCTGTGTGTGTGTGTAGGGTATGTACGCGCGCGCGTGAGTGTGTGGGGGTGTTTTTTTTCCTCCTCTGCCCGGTTTGGGATTTGCTGGTCGGTGACATGCCTCCCTCCGCCTGGCTCCTTATAGCCCCGGGGAGGCAGGAATCCCGGACGAGTGGTACGGACATCGCCGACGGAGACTGCAAACACGGAGCGGAGCGTTCCCCTTTAAACACGGTCTTATGACTGCAGCCTGCTTCAGTGAGAGACGACCGGTGGACCAGGACACAGAGACTGACCTGACTGCCGGGGACAGCACAGAACTGACTCAGAGACAGGCAGGACACAGGCTGAATGGTCATTTAAACGGATACTACCTCACCTGTCCGCAGGTACGACTCACAGCTGCGCTTTCATCATCTGTCTGTCACTCTAACAACATGACTGCCAGTACTTTTAATGCTATTTCAAAACGTGTATTTAATAATAGGCTGGCTCATCTGGCAATCTTCTCTCTTCAAGTGTGACTTCATAGTACTTAAAATGTGTAATCTCAGTCATATTGTGCTAATATTGGGAGTGATCAATAATTACGTAAACCTGTCCTGGGTGATATGGTTGAAATCAGTATCATAATTATATGTTTTCTCCAATATTAATAAATGCAAGTTATATTAATATATGCAAGAGCTGTTTCAGTGTTTTGCATTAGATCAGACAAATTATAACACATATTTTAAACTTTTAATTCAAATTATGTAATTTTTTTTAAATTATGTAATTTTTTTAACTCTTCAGATGTTATTTCAAATTACAGATATGTAGTGTAATAATATTTGGAATATATGTGTATATGTATGTATATATACAACTAAAATGCCATGGTATAACAGTAATGATGCTACATGTGTCTCTGCAGATGCCTTAGTTTATGTATTAAAGCCCTATATGGTGTGTTACAAATGCTTTTATTGCATAAGAACACACTAATCATTATGGTTGAAAACTGCATCATAATTATAATATTTTCTCTATTATCCAATATTGATATATGCAAAGAGCTATGTCTGTTTTGCATTAGATCAGACAAAACTGTTGTAAATCACAGTTGAAAAACTGAGACAAATGTTTTTTTTTCAAATAGTGTAAAATAATACCACCCCGGCCCCCCTCCACCTGCAGCTCTGAGGACATGTGTCGCCTGCCAGTGGCTTCCCTCTTGGTTTGCTTTTGGTTGGTGGAGAGGAGCCAGTGTAACAGCAGCCTTCAGGACAGCATGGGAGAGCTGCACGCCAGGTTCGCCGTCAGCCTCTACCAGACGCTCACCCAGACGCAGAACAACTCCAACCTCATAGTGTCACCTGTGAGCGTCTCCTTGTCCCTTGGGCTCCTGCAGCTCGGGGCCCGGGGCAACACGCTGGCTCAGCTGGAGGAAACGTTGGGATACAACTTAAACGGTAGGATTCACCTTTCTTTTTTCCCCTTTTTTTCCCACATGCAAAGGCAAAGCTTGTATTCAGGTGGCATTAACTGGCCCTCGGTGTGAGAGTGAGGTTGCAGGGTTGTTGGTGGCCCACAGTGCTGTTGGTACCAGGTGGTGTGGAGCGGTGCTGCTCTGCTGCTGTTGGCCCTGCAGAGCACAGTGGTGTCTGGAGCCATAATACCTGCCTCCACACCAACTCTAATCTCATTAACCACTCCTGCAGCTTGGCCTCGGGGTCGAGAGGTCACTGTGTTTAATTACAAACAAAAGGAGAGCTAGAGCTGTTGTTGCATTCGCTTCCATGTATGCGATCTCACATTTCAGGCAGGGATGGAAATTGATGACAGTTGGTTAGACTTTCACTCATTTGGAAAGAAGGTGTTAGATTACTCTAACCTATGCTATACTATCACAAATCATGCAGGGCTGCAAATGCTAAGTATTACACTAATTAGCAATGTGTCTACTGTTTTATTCCTGGTTAATTAGACTATAAAATGTTGGGAAATAGTGAAAAATGCTTGTTTTGTCTAAAATAAGCAGTCCAAAACACACATGACAATGTTATGACATTTAGAGTCATATATAATAGATAAAAGCAGAAATTGTCACATTTTAGAAGCAGGAACCAGCAAATTATTGGGAGTGTTGCGTGATAAATGACTTAAACCATCAATTAATCAATCAATAGCTGCTGATTTATGGCTTATCTATTAATTGACTTAATTGAGTTTCAACTACAGAGAACATGTATATGAAAGTTAGCAGATTGAGGGTCGGAGTTCAACACTGCTGAGTAGGAAAGGTGCCACCTTTTGGTAGAAAACTCATAATTACAGCTTTTATCAGCTAGAACAAGAGATTAAAAAATATACAAATAAAAAACCAATAACTGAAGAGGTTGTTGTGAGCAGTTTATAAAATAGTGACAGCAATATATAACTAAAAATGACGATACCAGTACCAATCCAAGTACACTTAAGGTGATACTGACACTGTACCAGTTGAGTACTTCATTCAATACCAATCATGTGAATGGAAACATTAAATTGCATAAAATGCCGCCACAGATGGGTTGGTGCTGTGGCAGTGGGCCAATCACATGTGGCATTAAATTGAAGAATGCTTGTGTTGATTGGCTGTGATTAAGTCCATATAAATAGTCATATTTTCTAGCTCTGAGTGCAAAAAGGATCGTTTGACAGGAGATGTTTCCATACTACTTGGTGTCGATTTATTTCGGTCGACACCTTAAAGGCATCGAGTACTGATACCCAGCAATAAATATGACACATGTATAGGTAAAAGGAATTTAGTAGGAAGTTAAGATAGTGAAAACAGACAACATATCTACCCCCTACTCAAAATCAAACAAAACCCAATATCAGCAACAAGGAAAAGTGATTAGTACAGTATGACCTTCTCAGAATGATAGCTGTGTGCAATCTTAAGATAATTTGTGTTTGAATCCAATTTGGATCCTTTCATCTACTAATCTTTGTATTTTATTAGATGAAGGAAAACCCCTGTGGTGTTTAGCATTCGCCAGATTGTGTTATAAGCGATGCTCTAATTGAGTCAAATGAGTGTTTGTTTGTTCACAGTCTTCCAAGGAAATGTGTGAATTCAGTTAAATTGCTGCTGAGACAAACGAGAAGCTGTTGAGTGGAATCCATCATGGGAGTTTATTTTATGAGCAGTTAGGAGTGAAAAACCTTCATGTGCATACAGAAAGGAAAATTCACTGGTGTTCATCCTGTTTGTCTTCCTGTCCCTGCAGATGCACAGGTACAAGACTTCCTTGTGCATTCACAGAGTGATATGGACAACAGCAGTCAGGGGATGTGGCTGCAGCAGACCTGCACATTATTCATTCAGAGCGGCGTCCAACTCCTGACTGAGTTCACACAACACGCAGCTGCCTGGTCCAACACCAGCGTGGTCCGAGCCAACTTTAGTCAACCCAACCACACCCGCAGCCAGCTGGCGCGAGCTGGACACAGCCACGGTAAGCAAGAGGGCTTTATAAAATGTTTGAAGCCTCACTAATCTTTTTTTTTTTTTTTTTTAATTAACAATGAATCAAATATGAGATGTTAGAAATATCACAAATGCTACAAATCTAAAGATGTGGCCTTTGAGCCTCTTTTAGTATTGTTTTGGTTTTGCTGTACATTCAAGAGTGTTCTTTTACTTCTCAGATGTCATTTTTAATTCAGTCAATCATAGAGAAAAGTCCTAAAAATATTAATATATAAATATTTTTTTTTTGTAATAATGATGTATGTTTTCTGTATGTATATGTAAATATGTCTATGCATATATTCTGTATGTATATATATATATGTATGTATATATTCTATATGTTTACATATACACACACATTTTTTGCAATAATCCCTCCAATGTGGTTATCAAACACTTGTGACAAGTGTATGTAATGGAGGCCATGATATTTTACGGTTTAGCAATAAATACTGTATGGATAAACTTCACTGGGAATTTAATAATTAGAAATAACTGTAAAAAAACAAAAACACATCTAATATATTAAACTTATCACATATACATAAAATGCTGTCTGTGTAACTTACTGTATAACATATTGGTGGATATTGGACAACATATAGCTACACCAATACTGATATATCTATGATAGGCCAATATCGGGACGATAATATCGTCTGACCGATATATCGGTTGGGCTCAACATTAGAGATGAATTTCAGATCACAAGTCCTTCACTTTTAATTTTGACCTTCCCTCTTTTACCTCCCAGATGAGACGTGGCCCCTCCAGGCAGGAAGCAGCAGCGGGGATCTCTCGGGCTCAGGTGAGACCCAGGGAGAGGCCCTGTGGTGGGGCCATCGGCTGCAGATGGCCCTGGTCAACACGGTGGCCTTCAGGGGCGTGTGGCAGAAACAGTTCCTGTTCACCAACACACAGAACCTGCCTTTCCTCCTCTCTGATGGGACTGCCATCAAAGTGCCCATGATGTATCAGGCCACAGAGGTTAGCTTTGGTAAGAGACACCATTCATCCGTTTATTGTAAAGACAAGGAGCAAGTTCATCTTTATAGAATAGAATAGAAATAGAAAGCTTTATTGTCATTATATTAAATATATAATGAGATTACAGGTGCCACTCCATTTGTACTTTAACAAAGTTAAAAAAAAAAAATCTTCTGTCAATGATGCAACATTAAAATAAACCCATCATAACAGAAATACATGTACATACATTCTGTATAAAGGAAGGAAAATACGGTTAACATGTATCCCTGAATGAAGTCATTATTTGAGTCATTTTTATAGAAAGACTTACAGGCTATAGTCTCGCTAGTGGCTCTGTAAGGCTATATGCTAACATTAGCATGCTAACATGCTCTTGTAATGACTATGTTAACCATTTTAGCTTAGTGTGTTTTCTGCTCATAAAATAAGATAAATTTAACTTTTTTGGGATATTTTTATGAATGTAAATACAGACACAAATGGACAATACATGCATAGAAACAAGCATGCTTCTTCTGTATTTAACATGTTTCAGCAACAACAAGGATAAAAAAACAAGATACAAACAACAAAATAGAAAAGAAGGGCTAACAACAACACAAACAAGACAACAAACAATAAAACCCAGTAATGCTCTATAAGACTGTACAACAAACATTAATGTATAAATGTAAATAAAAAATATGAAATGACAATGAAAATATAAAAAAAGACAAGCAACACATCGTCTTTACAAAACTCTATGGTAAACTATAGCTAGTAAGCTAATAGCTAGTTATTGAGTTATTTCAGTCTAGACCAAAGCTACATTCTCTTGTTCCAGCTTCTTAAATGTGACAATTTGCTCCTAACACTGTTTTTGACATTTTGCAAAGCAATCATTCATCAACTAATCCAAAAAATACTAATAATCAATAGATAAATGAATGGCACATGTTGTAACTTGTAATCTCGTTTTTGTCCTCCACAGGTCAGTTCAGGACGACCTCAGACCAGCGTTACACGGTGCTGGAGCTGCCGTACCTGGGCCACTCTCTGAGCCTGCAGGTGGTCCTCCCCAGCGAGAGGAAGACCCCGCTGTCCTCCCTTGAGTCCCAGCTCACCGCTCGCCAGCTGGCCTCCTGGGACACCGGCCTGCGCAGAACCAAGATGGACATTTTCCTGCCCAGGTTAAGATCAGATCAAGTACTGATGAAAACTTCTAACATCTTTGTCAGGTTTTTGTTCTGCAAAGATGGAGCTGATGTTCAAACAATGTTATGTCTGGTGTTTGCAGGTTCAGAATGCAGAATAAATTCAACCTGAGATCAGTGCTCCCCGCTATGGGCATCAGCGACGCCTTTAACCCGACAGCAGCTGACTTCACAGGAATCTCAGGTCAGTAGAATTCATTTGAAACTTTGAAAGTATTGATTTTTTATTACAGTTCTTTGAATCAGACACCTACACACAGCTCCAGTTGAAGCACTTTAAAGTGCATTTATGCTTTAAACACTCCCCAGACTACAAACAGCATAAACTGCAGGCCAGAAAACCATCACTGTAGCTCTGTTGGCAGCTCACAATTTGTTTCATCCTGCAGTGGAGGAGGGTCTCTACGTGTCTGACGCCTTCCATGAAGTGAGAATAGAAGTCACAGAAGATGGGACGAAAGCATCTGCTGCTACGGGTGAGAGGGAGTGCAAACATGGTTCTTACTTGTCTGCAGCAATTTATGTGTTGATGTTGCAAAAATAATAATTTCTTATTCATGCAGCGATGGTGCTACTCAAACGATCCCGTGCTCCTGTGTTTAAGGCGGACCGGCCGTTCTTATTTCTTCTGCGACAGAGTAACACAGGTATATATTATAACCTCTGCTTTGTAAACCCTACCACTGGTTTTTAGATCATTTACCACCAATTATATATACTGTAGTGTATTTTTAAAGCATTTACTGTATCAGGCAGCCAGATGTTTGACATGAAAATCAGTATTAGTCGTGTAATGCATCATAGTGAACATCTGTCTGCCAATATTCTGTAGTTACAAGGTAATACAGTACAGACCTGTCAAATCAATCTCCATTTAAACTACATCAAGACAAAGTACTAAATGAATGCAGACTTGATGGACTCAAGTATGTTTCATATAAGTCTGCTAATACATCATCATATCAACAGCTGTCTGGAAAGCATACATCCACCACTTTACTGTATGCATTTACAAGTGTGAGACAACATTATGAAATAAAATGATTGACAGTGAATAATTCATCCACTTACTCTCTTACTACTCAATGTATAGTAGTCTAAAGCATTCCATATAACTGGCAGCTCAAATATTATTTTATCTATTTATCGCTCCCATTTTTCCTTTGATTTCTCTTATTCATTTGTCCTTTCATTTTTATTACTTATTTTGTCTGAGACCCTGAAAATGAATGAATGAAATATATATAAAATAAAATGATCTGCAGTGAAAGAGCCCTATGTGTAGCAGCATGGTAATGTAAAAAGATAAAGTCACAAACGTATAGTTTTGTGACAAAGTTCAAACAGTGATGGTTATTTGACCTGACAGATAGATGAACTGGTTTGAAGTGGGCGGGCTGCAGCAGCTGTTTAACCTGTCAATCAAATCTGATCACACCACCAACATCATGAAGCAGATTTGTTTTTGACTGTTGAACTCTTAATCATAATTAAGGATGTGTTTATCTGAACTTTACTTCTTGCTTATTTAGATACAAATTAATTCTAACTTTTATTTCTTATTTTTCAGGATCTATCTTGTTCATGGGCAGAGTGATGAACCCAGCTGACCAATCACCTTGAGACTCCCTTCAACACCACCACACACACACACTCCTTCCCCTGACCCCTATTTCACTACCGGTATTTATTTGTGGACCAACAGGAGGGTCCTCGGACACTTCCGGAAGAGGGACAATATTTTTGTACATATCTTGTAAATAAAATTTTAATACATGTTTTTACACTCTGGCTGTTTTGGTCATTTCTTTATATAGACTCAGGAGAAAAATAAAACAAGTTAGAGTCACATGTTTACAGAACACTTTATTTACATGGCCCTTCACAGTGTAAAATAGAAACTTTATTCATGGAAATACTTACAAAAAGGCCATTTTTTTCAACTGAACATTCTCATTAAATAGTAATCTAGGGTTATTTACAACTTTACAGTGTATTCAAAATACTCTTTTGGTAGCGGCCTCTTCACAAACAAAAAAAGACAAGTATGGCAGATTTTGGTCCCTGTCCAAGGAGGGAGGGAACGGAAGAGGGCTGCCCCCTGAATCCAAAATCAACTCTTGACCTCTACACCTTAATTCTGATTATTTGTGTATATTTGAGAAAATTGAACCAAAAAAAAAAAAAAAGAAGAATGAATTTGGCAAAAACAAAAAAAAATGCAGCAAGGTTTTTCCTTTTTTAAGTTACATTAAATAAGACTTCTCAAATTTACACAAGTGCATTCATTCACGGTTCAAAGTGACAAGGAGTTGGTTTGAGATTCAATGGCGGGGGGAGAGAGGAGTTTAAGGGCGGGTTTAAGTTATTTGGCAGCGACCAGCACGTTGGGACAAGCTGGCATCCGAAAAACCTCGGTTCATCAGCACTCCAGAGGGAAACGAGTTTGTGTTACATATCAGCTGTTTCAGGTTCAAATAAAATGAGAAAAATGAGTAAAAGTGGCTCTGATGTTATTGCTGATCGTGATGCATTAAATGTCACTTCCTGAGCTTTTTTTTTTTGTCCCTGTATTTCAACATTTGTAACCAATAATGTTGCATCATTCAAAAATGATTCGACTTTGTATTGAGCTCCCTGGAAAGAAAAAGAAAAAATTACTTGTTAAAGTTTACGGTGGATTTTTTTTTTCCCCTCAGAGGGAACAAATATTTTCCACTCTTGACTTAACAGCTCAATTAAATTAACTGTTAGTCTGGTAGGTAAAACCGTAAGTCAACAAATTCAATATTTGAGCCAAGTCTTACTCATTTATGAGCACAGCGTTGGAGTGCTTCTGTTAGTGGAGTGTAGAAAGTAAATAGACAGTCAAAAAACAAACAGACAGACAGACAGACTCCCACCACACAAAAAAAACCTTAACTTAAGACCAAACACGAACGGAAGGGAGGGGGGGGGGGGGGCTGCATGAGAAGGCATGTGGGAAGAGAAGTGTTGATGAGCGTCTCCGCTGGATCCCGTGTGACCCTGAGTTGGCTGAAAACGCGCACACACACACACACGCACGCACGCACGCACGCACACACGCACACACACACACACACACACGACCACATACGTGACCTGAACCCTGCCTATGCCATTGCTCCATCACAGATAAAAACATGACTGATCACATCTGGAAAAGTCCTGCCGTTCCCTCGTTTACCGCTCCTCCCCTGTTGGAGAGATTGTGCGCTCTCGTTTAGGGAGGAAGAGTAATCGAGGTTAAGGCCGCTTCGCAGATGTTCTACAGGCTTTAAACCTCGTTGCATAGGCAAAACATTCACCTGTAGCAAAGACAAAAAGTTTTCTACTAATCTGCATCATCTGGGCTCCGCGCCGCCTTTAGCTTGGCGTGGAAACCGAAATAAACGTTATCGATGTTGAGAACATAAAGAGTCCACTGAAGAGCCGATGGTTTGAGAGCTGGACGCCTGTCCTTTCTCGTCTCCGTGGTGACCCTGTGCAAGAAGAGGAGGAGGGAAAAGGTGGGGGTGGGGGGGGTAAAGGGATGGAGGGTTGTCAGGTTCAACATCAGTAAGTTCAGATAGGGATTTTGGGATAGAGGGAGGGGGAGGGTGAGCCGGTCTCAGAGCGTGTCCACGTGGTTCATGTTATTGGATCTGTTGTGGATCTCTTCTAGGAAGTTTTCCAGCTGCTCGATGAGAACGCGCTTCTTGAACCTTTACAGGAAGAACAAAAACAAGAAAAGTTAACTTCTAAAATGTACCAAACACATTCTGTAACAACTGCTTTCATTAAAAGCAACATTTTTGAATACTTCTATAATCACATGTGCTTATTTAACCAACAAAATGTGGGTGTTGTTGCTGGTGATCACAGCCCTAGGATTAGAGAATAGCTCTTTACTTGAAGAGACTTGTGGAGAGGAGAATAGGCAAAGAGAGTTGAGCGATACAGGATCTACAAGTGAAACACAGGTGATTTGTTTCAAAAAACCACAAGTCCACACGTCACTGATTACAGCTTATATGACACAGCAGGCTGGTAGGTAAAGACGAGGAGTGGGGTGGGGGGGGGGGTTCTGGGAGATCAGGTACCTGGCTGCCTCTTTGATGATGTTTTGGAGGAAGATGAGCCTGGTGTCCAAAGTGCCCTGGATCTGCTTCAGGAAGTGGAAGATCTTCTCGTAGTCTGAAAAAGTAGAGAGAGGATTACTGATGAGGTATTGATGTAGTTCTTTCCACAGACACACACACAGACACACACACAGACAGACACACAGACAGACACACAGACAGACACACATACACACACACATATATACAAGAATGCTGATGAATAATAACTTGAAATATTGCCATTCTTTCCACAAAGCCTGGCTGATATTGCCTTATTATTATTATTATTATTATTATTATTATTATTATTAGATATATTTGATATAATTTAGAAACAAACAGTGTTGACAACAGAATACTGACTAATCTACATTTTAACTGTAAACTATCTGTATCTGTACATATCACAGTCATCATCATTTAACCAATTTTAAAGGGTTATTCCTTTATGTCTATACTTGAGAATCAGTTTCATCTTTTACCTTTACATTAAACATTAATTTAATATAGTGAATGATATTCATATTCCTAATAAAGATCATCTTTTCAATCACTTCCTTGCTTTTTATGTTTTTAATTAATAATAATAATAATATAATAAAAATTATGGCTTTGTCTATTGTTGGTTTAACTGTTTTATGATATGATGTTTTACAATCAGCTCTTTCTGTTTTACTTCATTTAATGGAGAGCACTTTGTAACATTCTTTTGAAATGTGCTATATAAATAAAGTTGTTATTATTGTTATTATTTTTATGTATTCATGTAAATAAAATAACACTGGCTGATATATCAGACTTCACATTTCTAAGTGTTAGATAATTTAGTTAATTAGTAGATATCAGAATAAGCCTAAAAAAACTGTATTAATTGAGCTGTAATATTAATTAATTGATTCATAAAGATCCAGAGATTTACTAAGATATAATAAAGTGCTTTAAAATGACTTTAAAAGTTACTTTTTAACATTCCAGTTTTTTAAGTAATCAAAGCTGTTCCTTTTATTTTGTCCACCCCCCTTCCCATAGACAGTGTTTCAGGTACATACGTCTGCCAGGTTTCCTGATCTCCTTGGTGATGAGCGCCCTCAGCTCGTTGTTAACCTTCACCGTCTCGTTGTGAATGTGCTTCTTGAGAGCGGCGGGCGTCAGGTATCGATGCTGCGGATCATCTACCAGCACCATCTCTGCTCCTCCCTCCATGCTGGCCGGCAGCTCCCCGTCCTGGAGCTGCCCGTTCTCCTCCTCGTCCCCGTGCGGCGGGTCCTGGGGGTCCGCGTCCGTGTGGTTCTCCAGGTGGTCGGCGGGTCCCGAGGGATGATCCCCCTCTGAGTCCGAGCTCCCGTCTGAACTGTAGTGGTTCTGATTGAGGTGGTTGATGATTAGGTCTGGTTCCAGCAATCCGTCCTCCATGTCTGTAAGAGTCAGAGGTTTAACAATTAGTGCTGCAGATGTGTCCAAGTCATGTGGGATAAATGACAACTCTACTATTTAACTGCAGAGTTAGTTATAATGGGTTCAATTACTGAGCACTGACAACATTTGCATGTAATAACCATGAATAATCCACTCTGGCTGACTCCAGACAATCAGGTTTGTTTAGCTTTTCACACACTTCTGCAATACTGGTGCCAAGTTGGATCAATTACAGCTTTCACAAATGTTTCCCAGTCGTAGTTACAACTTAAATGTCAACCTTAGCAGTTGGAAACTGCTATATGTATATATGTGTGTGTGCGTGTGTGTGTGTGTGTGTGTGTGTGTGTGTGTGTGTGTGTGTGTGTGTGTGTGTGTGTATATATATATATATATATATATATATATATGAAAAAAGTCTTCTCATTTCATGGAGGAGCAATATTAAATCAGTGGAGTACTACAGCAATCACTATGAGACAGAACAGCGAAGTTTTATAGTTTTTTCCCCCAAATTATATTTTAAAAGTTCACTTTTAACCTCTACAATAAAGACCCTAAAGAAGATAGATATTTCACATAGATTATCTGCAACATCCTAACCCTTATATACTGTTGAGGGTTACATTTGAGAGCTGTAAAAACACCATATATACATTTCTTTTAGTAAGACTTTTCTTAAATGACCCACAGTTTACAAAAATGGAAACAAAATGCATCTTTTTAAAAGAAATCTTTGTGCAGTTGATAAACATGTTTATTTAACAAAAGATGTTGTTGTATTCATCATATTCTGTAAAATGTTCTCCTGGATCATACAATAGTGATTGTGAATATCTTGAATCAAACATGTATGAATGACTGATGGGGAATTTATGAATGAAATGGTGTAGAGACTAATTATGAGTCAGAATATGAACAGTATGTAAAGGTTATATATATTATATATTAAATTAAAGAGTACAGTCTAGACCTGCTCTATATGAAAACTGCCTTGAGATGACTTTTGTTGAGATTTGGCTCTATATAAATAAAGATTGATTGATTGATTGAAATGAATACAATATCTTGTCAAATGATCCCCCTAACAAATGATATAGATGATATAAATTACATAGAAATGATCCACCAGAGAAAATCTGCCTATCCCCAAGTGAGGAAGTTACATTCAATCTCATGCAGCTGCTGTTTCTTTTTGAGGAGATTCGACATTCTTTTCACTATATTTAAAAACCTTTGAATGACAGCAGGTATAATGTATAACAAAGTGTAACAGTATAGGCTGCTACACTGTGATCCACTGCTGAAGACTGATTTATAATAAGTCTGTCTTCTAAAAAGGTCACTGAAAATTACGAGTGACTGGAAATGAGGAGTAAAATCTGATTCAACATTTTTACTGTGTGTGTGTGTGTGTGTGTGTGTGTGTGTGTGTGTGTGTGTGTGTGTCTCGGTGTCGACACAAATCTTACCTGTTGTGGGTCGAGGGCTGGCGGGAGGGGTTACAGGGGGGGTGTAGGCCCGGCCCAGGCGCAGCAGAGGTGACATGCAGCGGCGTCTCTTGGGCCCTCCTCCTGGCATGTTGCTGCTGTCTCCTGGTCTCTTGCCTTTGTTCTGAGGGCCCGTCACAAACTCATCCGCCTCGTCAATCATCATACCCTGAGGAGAAGAAGAGCGAGGAGGTTACTGACAGGGTGCTCAATGAACATGTTTCTATGTGGCTGCTCCTATAATGTTTAGAGGTAGAATTAGGAAATCAGAGGCGGTGAGGTTACCTTCTTGTCTAGTTTGAAGGGGTTGCCGAATGTGTGCAGGCGCTTGGGTTGCTCAGGGTCGGCGTCTCGAAGAGGCTGAGGAGCAGCTTTAAGGAAGTCCTGGTAGTTGCCCATCTGGGCTATTGGCACGCTGTGGAGCTGGTCTGAACAGCAGGAAGACATTTCTCTTAAAAAAAAACCCCATTCAACACCAGCCCAAAATCTAGTTTCTTGTTTTCACTGGCTTACAGTTACAGTGCTGTTTCCTACCTGAGTCCTGTCCTCTGAGATTACAGACGCTGGTGTTGAGCAGGTTCCTCCTCATGCGGCTGAGCTGGTCCAGCAGGTGGCTGCGAGGGATGTCATAAGGATTCCGAAAGCTCTGCGGCTTCAGACCCTGAGGAGGGGAGTTAAAAATTTAGGCATGGGCAGGATTGCTGCTTTAGGGAGTGATGTGAGCTTCAAGCCAGGAAAAGAGATCATTTTACTGCTGAATTATTGTCATAGTTTGGAGTGGATATATAGAGGATACAGTTGGAGCGAAAGAGTCATTTTTCAAGTAAGAAACAGATTACATAAAACATCTCAACAACTCAGGAGGATTGTTTCTCCTCTTAAACTCATATTACAACATATAGATTGAGAATTTGTGCCAGTGACTGCTATTGAGCTCAAAATTCAACAACTAGATTAATACCACTGCTACTACTATTACTACTACTACTGATGATAGCAATCTGACCTTGTTGAGTAGTGCCAGGTGAAAGCCTTGGAACTCTTTGGGGTTGAGTTCCAGGGGTAGACTTGGAGCCTCTCCTGTAAGACTCTGCAGCTGCTGGATGAAGTCCCTACGCTGGGCCAGAGATATGCCTCCACCCCGCCAACGCACCTTGATGCCGGCGTCTGGTGTCGGCTTCTTCCCGATGGAGGCGATCAGGCGGTCGTATTCGATTTTTGTCTGGAAGTGAGAGCAAATAAGAAAGCATGTGACTGATAGCGTCCAACTTGATATATAAATAACATATATGCAAATGTTGCTTGTTGTTTTTCAGTATGGGTGTCAATCAGTAGGCCTGTAACATTTATCATGATTATTTCTGAGACAATATATAGTCCAACAAAAGTAGTTATCATGACAGGCCTATCAATATGATACTGATAAACATAAACAGCTCAACTTCTAACCTGCTGGCTGAGCTTCTTCAGGTAGGAGACCACACTGTAGCTCAGGCCATACTCCATGTTATCTGCTAAAAGGTTTGGCGCTCCCATGATTCTCAGAGCCTTCCTTAAGGACTGTGGGGGGAAAAAAAACAAATTAAAATCTTTCGTAGATTTGGCATTTTGATCAAATGAGGTAAAACTTTAGGACCGGAGAATGATTCACGAGTCCACTGACCCCGATATAATACGGAGGCATGGTCTTCAGGTAGTTCTCAAAGGACTGCCGCCACTTGATGGTAGGCTTGAACTTGTGCACTTTAATCAAGTCGTCTGTAATAAAAAAAACACAAAAGAGATCAAAGCACTCTCACTGACCCGGAACTCACTGGAACAAAAGACAGGTGCTGAGTGTCTACTTCAATAAAAAACAAAAATAAAAATAAAAAGAGACAACTTTCAGAGATAATGGAGATTACTGGGAGAAACTATGTCACAGAAGCGCATACAGACGGTCTAAAAATAAGAGATAATCCCTGATAAACATGATTTTGGATTTATAAAGTCTTACCCAGAAGTGGCAGAAGCACGGGGTAGTTGTAGGGCATCACAAACAGGTTGACACAGTTCAAAGCCGTGCTGGCCTTCAGGTAGCCAAAGGGTTGGCCCAGGTCACTGTACTTGGCACTATTACACACAAACACCTGAAAGAAAAGAGAAAAATCAGTGGATGAATGATGGTATTAAACTATACAACCAGAAAACACATAGAAAACAAAAAACCTGCAGAGATTTGGGTTGAAATGTTTCATTCTGTATCATCTCTTCCTTTAAAAAGAAGCTTGCACTTTAAACACTCCCTCTGAGACTTTGAAGCTAATTGTTTTAACTTCAGCTAACCTCTGTTTGACTTTCACACAATGGTGGCTATGTAGGACACAACTTATGATAACTGTAATTCCATGTTCTGCATTTCATTTCCTGCACATATGGACTGTAGTCAAATACAAGGCTAAAAGGCTACATGCTAACCCCTTAGTTAAACCACACACCAAAAAAATTAATAAAGAGATAACTTAAAATATCTTAACTGGATATCTATGAAATCTGGTACAAATAGGATGAACTGTAAATATGTAAAACTGTACATACAGTCCAAATATCTGAAACCTAAAACCAACAGTATTCCTATCAGCCTAAGCTGTGCCTTCTGTTTGGTGTTAATTAGCCAATGTTAGCATATTTAAATGCTAAACTAAGACGGTGAACATTACGTGCTTTACATTAGCATTGTTAGCATTTTCACTGTCAATATTAGCATTTAGCTAAAAGGTCCTGCTGTGTTCAAGTATATGCCTACAAGTATATGCCAAATGTCCATTAGCCTCAGCTGTGCTTTGTGTTAAGTGCTAATAAGCCAATGTTACCTTATGAACATGCTAAACTAAGACAGTGAACATTACATGCTTTACATTAGCAGCGTTAGCGTTTTCACTGTATGTCAATATTAGGACAGTATTCTTGAAAAGTGATTAAAAATAAATAAAAATAAAGCTCTGCTGTGCCCAACTGCATGCTAACTGAGCTACTAGCAAGGTGGCTAGTCTAATTAAACCCTTAAAATACTTATCAGTGATGTATTTGAACCTTTAAGCCTGTTCATTGAGCTGAATATTTATATTAGCATGTTAATGTGGGTGTGTACAATTATAGTGTGTGTGTCAGAAATCAATTCATCATTCATGCACTACATAATTAACGCTAGCTGACTAAATAGTGAGCTGTCCATTGACATTTTGGACACTTTGGGAATAATCATTTGAATCAAGGTTAATAGTGTGAAATACTGAAAACTTTTAATATGATAAAATGTCTAATGTTCAATCATTTCATGTGCCAGAATTAGCAAACCTCCAGGTGTAAAGGTTGAACATCATGGATTTTAGGTTGAACTTTAAACCTCTTTCTCACAGTGTGTGTGTGTGTGTGAGTTCTTATGTGTGTTAATGTTAGTGTTGTACCTGCCAGCAGGTGTGCGGGGACTTCCTCTCCAGAATGTACTGTGTTAGAGGCGACGGCTCCAGCTCATACTTGTCAAAGGGCACCTTGTCTATCACCATGGGCTCCGCGTCCAGACAGGAGAAACGTACGTGGGGGTGGGCTGAGCGGGGGGGCTGTGCGTGGTACAGGGGGAGAGGTAAATACTGTTATAGTACATATTACAACACATTAACAATGACATTCTGCACCTAGAAAAAATGTATGTCTGTAAGATAATCATGTCATTTTTGTGATGGAGATTGAGAGACACCTATCTATATTTGATCTTGATATTTAACATTTATATTTGCCCTTCCATTTTTACTCATGATAGACTGATTGTTGGTTCATCAATATTTACAGTGACAAAACACTTTGACTGTGCTGCTACTTGCCCATTTACCTGCCAAACCTGTATTTATTTCACTGAGTAATAGATTTGGCCCTTCTGTTTTATCATCATCAATACTTCCCTTTTGCACCATCATTAGCAGGAATTGACATGCTGAGTGTTCAGGTAAACACTATTTATGTTTTTCTATGGTTTCTGGTTGTGTAATGCTCCCAGAGAGACAAATATTTGCTTTCCGTTCTTTCAATATAAACATAATCCTTAAGTCTTGTAGAACTCTGCAGTTGTATGATCAAACCATACGAAGCTTCTCTTGTGAGCTGTTCTTCTGGATTCTTCTAATTGTTACTATTCTTATTCTTACCAGTGTGGGAGAGTTCTGGTCCGGCCAGAAGGCCTCCGGGATGGGCCAGTGACCAATAGGAACACCGGTTTTAGGGTTGGGTCGTACATAGATGAGCTTGTGACAGCAATGCCAAGGCTGCAGACCAGATTTCACTGTCTCAGCTGGAGCGTCTACACACACACACACACACACACACACACACACACACACACACACACAGTACAGGGGAAGCAGTGAGAGACAAGAATGTGTTTGTCGAGTACGAAACACAAAAGGTTTTTGACAAACAGTGTGTAGGCAGAGTGAAAATATGAAGGTGGAGATTTCTAACCAATAACTACCAGCTGTTTATGAACAACAGTAAAAACACAGTGAGTGGGAGAGAGCTAATAGCCCCTCTGCAAATCACTTATAGCAGTTGTCAAAAAAGGTATTTCAGAAATAAAGTCAGTCATAAAACAAACTGTCTTTACCCTCAAGTGGAGGAGGGTCGGGCCCCGTCTTCTCAAAGTTTATCACCACTCCGCTCTGGATCTTCTGCACCAGAGACTCCAAACACTGATTCAACATACGCTGTGAGAACACGCTGTACGAGCGACCTGCAACACAAACAACCACACATGTAAGTACACACCTGAACATCTGAACATTCTAGGGTTGAACTTTAAATCTTTCTTACTAAATTTAAAATCATATTAAAGAATAGAACTCCTCATCCTTCACACTTGTTCCCTGCATGTTTAGCTTTTCAGCAATTGTAAAGCTGTCATACCCTTTTTTGGTCACTTGGAGGCAGCAGAGGAAGCTGGAAAGTGAATATGTACATTTACACTAAATGTTATGTGTAGACTTGGGCAATTTGACAGAAACATGTAGTGAAGATGGTATGATGATGGAATTCAATCTTTTACAATTTGAAGATGCACAAAAAAAATAGTATTTTATTCAAAAAGTTACAAGCTGCTTGCTTTGGAATAAAAGGGGCTTTCAAATTAAAAGGCAAATGAAATATTGGTATTTACAGTGAAAGTACAATTACACTTATGAAGCAGTTAGGAGACTGTGCTGATATCCAGCCCTGCTTTCTCTGCTTTGTTTTGTATTTTGTTTTTCTTGATAGAAGCTTACAAAATCCTGACATTTTACCAACTTGGAGACAGAAACCAAAATGGTACCAGCACTGAAGGTAGAGTGGAATCTAAAAAATCCTGCAGTGCCTGACTACAGGTACAGCAGAATCCCAAGTGCTCTCTGTTTCACATTCTGCTCATCCTATCAGCCTTTTACACCTACCGGCTGTTACAAGTATGCAAAAAAAAAAAAAGTGCTTCGGCGTGAAATATAACTCCAACAGGCTCCGATTCTGCTTTTCATCACGGCATCGGTCAGAGCAGGAAAAGGTCACGTGAGTAAAAGACGGTAAATCAGACGAAGCTACGACTGATTGGTCTAAATTCACTTAACTGCCTCCAACTTCACCTCTCGTGACCTCGCCGTGCACCCATTCACTCGCTCATTTCAATAGGCCGCGGCTTTGTGTCAGGTCTGCCATCAGCAGTAATGGTCAGGCAGCGTGTACTGTAGACCGTCACTGACAATGGAGCTGTGTCATGTTCTGCATTCAGCACCGCTGGCTGCTACAGAGAGCTTTGGTGCAACTCTCTGTTCTGTGTGTGTTAATCTTAACCTCTCCCCCATCAGCATGGTTCTAGTCTGTTCCTCCCGCCAGCTGCTGCTGCTGCTGCTGCTGCTGCTGTGGAAGCAAGCAGCAGCAGCAGCAGCAGCGTCAGGACTCGAGACAGGAGGGATGGAAAAATAAATAAATAAATAAGTCTCTAAGTGGATGTTCCTTAAAAACTGGTGGGTAGGCAGCCAGAGTTTGGATTATTCTACAGCCAGGGGATTTACAGATTGAAATCACTGGCTTGAAAGTATCTTGACAAGCCTGTGAATGGGGAGAAAGAAAGAAAAAAAGACGGTTCCAATTCTGGACTAGGTGGGAAAATCTGAGCTTTCCAACCATAATCATTTACTGCTTGAGTGCACTTGAGCAAAGCGCTTAACCCTCTCGCCTCGGCAGCTCCGACCGACAGAGTCACGGCGGTTAAAACAAGAGCGTGCTGTGTTTTTTCGCCGGCAGCCCTGTAAACACAAGTAACTCTGAATATTGAGTGAGACGGTGTAGTCAAGTCTAGCTTATCTGGATCTATGTTTTTTGTTACCGCTCAAAAAAAAAAAAAAACCCACCCCATAGACCTATTATTCTCCCTCTTTCTTTGTATTTGACACAGATGATTCATCAGCGGCGCTACGGAATGCACTTACCAAATAGCTATTTCGATCTGGCGTTATAAATACTTTTGAGCTTGCCCCAGCATGTTCCACCGGGGCTCTGCTGTAGAAATTAGGCTTGTGTCATCCACAAGAGGATTATATCTGTGGTGTTTTCCAAAATAAGATAGAATGGCATCTATTTACAAGTACTTGGCTGCGCAGAGCAAAAGTCATTATGCTACTTTGGGAGTAACTGAAATATTCTGGGGGTGTGGATGAGCAAAAAAATCATAAAATTGGCCATATGTCTCAAAAGCCTGAAATATCAGACAACGTAGATTTTAGTTGTGACACTGATTCATTATGCTTTATTAATCATTTGTACACTGTGTTACTTAATTATATAAATTGTGTGGATTAGTCTGCTTCATTTTTGGAGAATTAACAGTATCATTTGAAATATATACAGTATGCACCAAATACTAGAACTGGCTTATATTCATTTGTTGTGTCTTATAAGCTTTAATATGTATGAAACAATAATAATAAAATAAATTAATTTTAAAAACCTGAAAAAACCCCAATAAAATAAAAATTAAAAACCCTAAATAATAAATAAATAAATTAAAAAAAATTAATAATAAAAAAATAATTCCAACTTACTGCAGCAATACAAAATAAAAATGAATACATTAAAAAATGTAATTTAATAATAAAATAAAATAAAATAAATAAAAGATAAAACTAAATAAAGAAAAAGTTCATTCGAAACTTATCTACTATATTCCAGCAATGCCCACTTCAAACACATATATTTCACCTCCACCAAAAAAACACCCAACTTGCACCCAGTCCTGTGCCTTACCTCCAGTGACCTCACACATGGGGGTGATGGGCGAGTCGTCTGGCGGGACGCCTCCGAGGGGTTCGGGCTCTACCGAGGCGTTGCCGGGGATGCGCAGCACCAGGGAGAACAGACGCTGGTCCCAGCGGAAGGGCTCCTTGGTCAGCTCGCTACCTGGCAGCGGGGTGGTCAGAGGGAGATGGAGCTGGAGGATGGAGGAGAGGAAAAACACAGAGAGGGATGAGTGAAGAGACGTGAATCATAACTTCAGCAGTGCGTGAATGCTGTTTAATATCTTAATATACTGTATATACTAGGAGACAGAGAGGTAGAGCTCCCTTTAATAAATGTGATTATATTAACACTATCAATGAGCAGGATTTTTTTTATGGAAAGACTACATTTCCCCCAAAAAGAGACATCTCCGTTTAGTCATTTTAGCCATTTTCCTTTCACGCTTTCCTGGGCAGACCAGATATATTTTTAAATAACTGTGTAAGGAGAGCTGCAATTAAAGTCAACCTTCACCACCAGAACGTCACTTGGTTAACTTGTGCCCAGTCTGCAGTGATCACACAAGCTATAAATTAAGACTGTGGCTGCACAATCACAGATTTGCAGTAAATCGTGCTCTTATGTGGCCCTGCTCAAAGCCACAAATCTGACTTCTGAGACTAAGAGAGCACCAGAAATGTTTCAACGTGGACGTTCGACGCAGGATGAGAGACAGAAATAAATGATGAGAGGTAGAGATACAGGGAGGGAGACCACTGAGGAATCACCTTGTTCATGTGCTACATGCTTCTGCAGCAAGGGACACAAGTGACCTTTGTAGTCGTCCTTCTGTGTCAAAACTGGAGCTGAGACAATGGGTGATTTATAGATCAGCTGGTTGACACATTGAATCAGAATCTACTTTGATAACTTGCTAATCTACAAAACTTTTGGTTAAAAAAAGAAGAAAAGATTTTACGTCATTTATCGAGCAAAAAAAAAAAAAAAAAAAATCACATATTTGTTGGTTTCATCCTCTGAAATGTGAAGAATTGAGATATCTGCTCTTTTAAATAAGAATATCTTTTGGTTTTGGCCATTTGGAGACATCACATTGGGCTCTGGACCTCCTTATATTATTTCCTAACATTTATAGACTATTGATTTTATCCAGTTAGTGAAAAAAGCCATAAATTCACTGGTTGTGGGTTCTCAGATTTAAAAACCGGTTTGGTTTTCTTAGTCTGCTGTGGTAGTCAATTTTAATCTTTGGATTGACTGTTAGCTGGACAATAAAAGCTTATTTGTCACCTCTGGCTTTGGGAAACTGTGGGGGGACATTTTTTTCTATTTCCTTCTATTTTTATACCTCAATTGACTCATTGAGAAATAATTGGTAGTTGTAGCCCTGATCACAAAAGACAGGTAAGATATGAAGCTGGAAGAATATATAACAGGGCTTTGTAATAGCAGCTGTTTTTGTTAATGAAGCGCCTGCCTTTCATAGTGACAGGTAGCAGTGTTTGATGCTTGTGTTAAAGGAAACATTGTTTGACACAGAAGACTTCAGAACACAGAGTCAAAAAGCAGGAGAGCGATCCTGATTTGGTGGGAGGTGGAGGCTGCTGACCTCGTCTTGGACTCCGCTGCTGCCGGTCAACTTGTTGCCGTCGGTGATGGCGATGATGATGGCGGGCTCGAGGAAAAAGGGGTTCCTTCCCTGCCAAAAAAAAAGACAGAAACGGGAGAAAGACGTATTAAACGGTTGGCACAGATCAATGAGTCACATAATATTTATAAACTGCTTTAAAAAGGTGTGAGATATAAATAAGAGTATAATATAGATAACTCACACAGATCTATTTTAAGAGAGTGGGTGTATGAAGGAGAGCTTAACTCAAGGGAATAATAAGTAGAAACAGTAAAAGTCTCTTTTTCTGCTAGACCCTGGCTGTATTTCATGACATCAGCACTCCACAGCGCTGCATTTATCACTATGCATCAGCTTCCTCGTGGGATCATCCCAGACCACAGAATAACTTGGTGAGTTAACGGCATATAACCTCGACTCCTCTCTTCATAAAGGCCGTCCTGTTCCTGACAGCGGTGCGATTTATTAAACGGACGCGTGGACCCACTCACTTTTTGGACTCTACCTGTTAGAGGCTGTGGGATTCTGCTCAATGATGGATCTGTCCTCGTTTTACACAAACAGTCCCAAAGTAAACGGAGCGGGGATACACCGCCACACATCCACACAGTACTGTAGGTATCCATGACAACCTAGAAGAATTTTTTTCTTTCTTTCGTCCCCCCCTCCACTCTCCCGACTCCCTTTATGATACCGGGTTTGCTTTTTGAGCATGCTAATGAGTTATAGCAACGAGGCTAACTTGCTAGATGAGATGATTTCATCTGTGTCACATCAGCTCGCTTAAGCTTTCACTGTTACTATGCAATTAAGGCTTAGTCATACAGTGGCTTAACAAAGTCAAATACAACTATAACGCCAAAAATAAAAAATAAAAAAATCTATGTCCAGCATAGTTTGGCAGGTTAATGTATAGACTGGTGGAGAACATAACAGCTCTCCTGTCACATCATTTCCTCCCCCTGTGCTTTCATTACCCTCCTAATGAAACAGTGATCGGTGTGGGGGATTACCTGCTGGCTGCCTGGCTAACCCCCCCTCCCTCCCTCCCTCCTCTACCTCCGTAGCCCTCTTCATCTCCCAGGGGAGAGTCATCTCAGATGCCTGGCAACCTGGAGGACTCTTTGTTACTGTAGAGAGAAGCACTCCAGGGCAATATTAACTCTCCTACAGGCTTCCTCCCCCTTTGTCTTCTCCTCTGTCTGGCCCTCTATTCCGCTTCAACGGCTTTCACCTTGTGAACTTCAGAACGCCACGGTGAAAAGTTTTCTTTATAAATTAAATCTGAAGGAAAAGTGGATGGTGATTAGTTATTTATAGGGGAGGCGATTCAAATGCGAGGTCGATCAAACGCAGGTTAGTGCATCGCTTTAGTTTGGCTTTGAAGCAAACTCAGACTGAAAACACATAAAACAAAAAAAACACAGCAGTCATCAGAGCACAGATTAAACCTGGCTGTGAGTTCTGACTGCCCAATAGAAGGTTCAGCCTGGTATCTTTACTGGTCTGAAACTTGAAATAAGGAGGTTTCAGATCATCAACCAACATCTGCACTCCCTCCTCTGCTTTAATCTAATCAGTATTAATGTCAATGGGACTCTGGCTCGCATCATTTGCTCACAAACAAGTTCCTTTTATACACAAGTGCCTTTGTTCCACTTTCCAGGGTAATTTAAGCTTCACATAAGAAACAACAACAAAAGGGTAATAAGAACAAAAACAGCTCACAGGAGGTGTAATACTACAATATAATGCTGAAATTACTCCATTAATTCATGAGCCAATCGACAGAAAATTTCCCTATAAACATAATAAATCTTTATAATTGCACAATAGCACAAAATGACAATTATTCTATCTGTTTAACCTCTCTTGCTACGCTGTTTTATATAACTGAACACTGAATATCTTTGGGTTTTGCAAAGTTGGTCTGACAAAAAGGGAATTCTTAAAAGTCATCACTATTTAAAACATATTAAAACCAAAAAAATTATTAAAGAGAAGGCGGACTTATCAGTAAAATACCTATGATTCTTTCATAAAGCACATAAGAAAATGACAGTGGTGACTGAGCTACAACATGAGCTATGATGTAAAGTCACTTGGGGGGTGGAGGGGTAAATGGGAGAGCGCCAACTATGCTGAAACTGATCTGCTTGCAGTTGTGAAACGGCAAGCGGGAGAAGCCTGCTCATTAAACTATAATTACCTTAAAAAAAGATATCAAGCTGTTACTAGACAGAGATCAGTGGTGACCAGTACCAGTCAGACTAACCTCCACTTCACTGTGTGTGTGTGTGTGTGTGTTCTCTGCCAGCTTGACAGGTTAGTATCTGACATTCAAACATCCCTGCAGAGTGTATCTGCATGTATTATGCATGCTGTATGTACGCATTACCCACTGGATGGTAGAGATCTTCCTTCCTCTTATTTGTTACTCAGGAAATGCTGGTTAAACATTCATTATTGTTCTCAGCCTCCCGACTTACCTCTGTGATGGAAAACAAGACGTCCTGATTCAAACCGTGAGCCATGAGCGTACACACACACACACACATCCACCTGGCAATTACACTGACTATGGGACTAGACTTCTATAAGCTTGCACTAATACTGACTATGTTGTTGCCCCGGTGCAGAAAGCGTCACCTCATTTCCAAACAATGGCCAAAAAAATACAACATGGTGGTGTTTTACATCTCCTGTGAGCTGTTCGGTGATTTGTGACTAATGAGAAGAAGACAGATAAAAACTCTGGTTATTTTGTGAAACACTACAAGATAAGTAGCATGATGGAAGAAGACTTCATCATATGTTACAGATAAGCCATTAAGCACAATCTCATTATTTCTTTCTATCATATCCCCCTCTCCTCTCCTCTGCCTTCACTTCCATTTTTTTCTCTTTACCTCCCTTAACTGGAGATTTGAGCCCCAAGACAAACTGGTGATGTCATTGGGCAGCACTTTTTTTTTTTTTTTGAAATCTGTAAATTAGTCACAGACTTTGTGGGCTCGATGAATATTTGGCTGCTATAATGCATCCAAACTAGCTGTGAATCAGAGCTGCTCTGCTGAAGCAGGAGGAGAAACTGAGCAGAGCAACACAATGGAAACAACATGTCTGACTTATGAATTAACGCATGTTTCTCCTCTTTAACCTGTACCTTCAGCCTCACTGTGTAAAGCTTGTCTTTAAATATCTGATGAGCTTATAAAGAGAATAATAAAATTGTTAAAAAGTGAAAAAATACATTTTTTTTGGATTTTAGAAGGTCCAGCTGTTACATTAGCTAACACAATAGACATCTCAGTAAAACCGTGGTACAAACAGAATCATGGTCTTATGGGAAGCTGCAAACTACACTTAGCTGCCAATTTATTAAGAGCACTTCGCTTAAACTAATGCAGCAATAAATCCTACTTTCATTGAATTACTGTAATGTTCAGTTTTTGTTTAAACTATTTAGAAGTGTGCTGATATGATCATTTTGGATGCTGTTGTGACACTGACATGACTGCTTAAATACTCTTCCCACCCAGTCATATTGATAAGATTTAATTTGATATTCCATCCATAATTTGATAACCATCTCTCAGGATAAGGTAATACAATTCAACAGCTCTTCCAAAATCATTTTTAAATCAACACTTCCCTATAGCAGCTTCAATAATACTGAACATTATAACCTTAATGAATGTAGGATTTAACGCAGGCGTGTTGTATTAAAGAATATAACCTACTAACAACAGCTGGGCTGCAGAGCTGTGTAAACTTCCTTAGCTATATAAATACATCATGTACTTCCGGGCCTCTATGTTAGCTAGTTTATTGCTCTAATCTCTATGCAGCTAAAAATATTAGCGTGAAGATACCCGTGACTTAAATGCACAGTGGCAGCAGCATGTAACAAAAAAAAGTCACCAAATTAAGGTTGGAAAAAATACATTGCCCCCTGTACATATGATTATTATTTATGTTTGTGTCCAGAGCATGTGACTCTGAAGGTGTGTGGGGTCACAGTATGCAGGTGGTTGATGCTTGTAAGACTGGTGGTGGGTGGGGGGGTAGGGTAAAGGGGAGTAAGAGGGGGGAGGGGGTGAAGGGGGTCTGTGGAGATAGGGGGATGGGAAGGGGGGCGTAGAGAACCTTGTCATAGCACTTCCCAAAAAAAACAAACAAAAAAAACCCCCCTCTGATTTCCTCTCTGCCTCTTCAGTTACTACATACCTGTCCATAGTTGTCTATCCCAGTCACTAATCTATTGAGATTGAGTAAATCAAAAGCGGTCCTCAAGGAGTGGCCAATAGCTGTGAGCCCGGTTGCTTGGAGGTTCCTCAGCTCTGTCATGAAAGTGGCATGACTCTCCTTCCATCCGGCCTTTAAAAAAAAAAAAAGGAAAAAAGCGAAGGTTGATAACATGAAACTTAAAAAAAAACAAAAAAACAAAACAAACAAAAAGAGATCTACCCCAGCAGACAACTTCTACAGATGTCAGCAGTTCACGTGCATGTTTTTATTATGAATCTGAGCTGATACACATCTATATAGGTCGTTTCCTCTCTGTGTCTCTGTGTGTCTGCACAAAAGTAAGATGACAGCACTGCAGCTGTGGTCCTGATCTGTTTCTAAACAGGCTGGTGTGACCTGTCTGGGAGCAGAAATTACAAAGTGGCAATGTGTGGCATGACTAAAGTGGAAATTTGGTCTAAACAAGTAAAGTAGGCTAGCCCGCCCCCCCCTCCACTCCACCACCACCTCCTCCTCCTCCTCCTCCTCTTCTCTCCCCCCTCCCTCCCCTGCTCCCAGATATCACCTCGCTGTATAAATAACACCCAGAGTTCCTTGCAGCTCACACTGAAACAAAATGTCGGCCATGTTTTAAAAGGGGTATGAAAGCTCCTCCTGAAGATTTTTTTTTCTTTCTCTCTCTCTCGACACAATTGATGTAACGCTCACAACAAGCGTGGAGGAGCGATGGAAGGACAGTCAAGTCAATCTTATCTGCGCAATGTTTTTAAAAGCTGGACATGAACCCGAAAACAAACTCTAACCTTTATCCCGAGCGGAACGTCTTCAAAATTTACCAACATGTACCGGTCCCCTCGGCTGGCCGGGTCCCTGCCTCTGAGCTGTGGGGAAGATAGGAGACAATTATTCACGGTTATCGAGAGGTCTTGACAGGCGAGCTTGCAGCAGCACAACGTTGTACCGAATGTGTCCCGCGGTTACAGTACCTTCATAAAAGTCTCAACAGCGCCTTTTGCTACGTCCAGATAGGTAGTGCCCAGATGGGTGCGCTGGTTCATTGAAGCGGACGTGTCTATCAGAAAAAGTAAAACGGGCATTGTGGTGGTAACGACACGTTCTGCATGGACTTGGTGTCAGTACGAGCGGCCAAAACGCCAAAAAAAAAAAAAAATCTTTTGTTCTCCTGCCGCCTGTATCACCTCTCTCAGCTAGCTAGCTGGCTGGCTAGCTGGCTAACTGTCTGTCTCACACATTCTTTCCAAAAAAAGTGTAAGAATAGTGAGTGTAGAAGCCCTTTCCGGGCAAACTAAACTAAAAACCTCACACCCAAGGGGCAGGTTAATGATTCACGAGGGATTTTTGGTAATTTTTTACTATATTTTGCAATTATTCCTAAGTTTCATAGTCACAAAGTTCCCCCTCACAGAGAGTCCCAGCTTCTGCCTGCACTGAGAGCGCTGTGTCCTGTCCACCGTTTTTAACCTCAGCTCCGCTCCCGACCCCGCCCCCCGAGCGGGCTTTCACCGTCACGTGCAGACATCTCGGCTTCCTCATTGGCTGTCTCACGCCGCTCATTAACATACCCACATAAGGTCCGAAGCTACGGCAGCTCATGCGCATGCCTGCCTGCCTCACAGGCAGGAATGTAAGGAGAAATATTCAGCACATGCATGATGTTTATTAAAGAGCAGCACATATGTGACGACGCACTTTTTTCTATGACTATAACTGTAGCTATTCGTTTTAATAGTTATTGTTCGGGTTTGGGCCTGTGTCTTACTCGGAGCTGATTACATAATCAACATTTACTTCATCCGATGCACGGGCGTGGGCTACTGACAAGCCCTTCAAGACTACAAAGAGAGAACTGAAGACAATATCAAACAAAACAGTGAAATATCAACATGAGAATGTTCCAGGAACTAGTGGCGGACATATAGTACTTGGTTTTTAATAGGGTGGCCAAATAAAACCATCCTTTTTTCCGCGAACGACCAGCGGGAAAACAGGTTTAGCTGAACGGTCGCTGCAAGGGATTGACGTGAACGCGCGCGCACGCACGCACACACCCTGCAGCTCGGACATACTTTGTCTTTATTTTCTATGTGTGTGCATTATTAACGTTTGGCACCTAAAAGACACCACTACGTGTTTAATAAGTGAGTATTAACAGTAGTGACTTCTTATAACCTTGCTGTCTGTCTGAGGTGTACTTTGAGGATTTCACACATCATCCTGACTGATTGGGTCCACTCTTTGTGCCACATGACACTCACAAAGACGTACACGATTGTGCAATAGCATTTACATAATATAGCTTCTTGGAAAATATCATCACTTCCGCAGAGAGAAGAGGAAACCATCCCGATAAAAGAGGAGGAAGCTCTGTTGCCTCTTCTCTTGTTTGACAGAGAGATCTCTGGAGCAACACACGCGCACACACACACTACACACACACTCAAACACACACACAAAATACTCACAACAATTCAGCTTCCTGTGTGGAAATGACACGTTTTTCAGAATAAAGTTGCTTTGGTTGCTGGTGATCTTGTGGAGGGGTGTGTTTGACAGTAAGAGTCATTGGTGGTTTACATACAAAACATGATATAACACATTTAATCACCCAACAGTATACGTTGCACTTAAAATAACCCCATCCAGCTACAACAATAAAATGTTGCTACACCTGAATGCATCAATCAATATGATAATCCAATGATATATTAACTTTTATATAACACTCCGAAAAGGGACATTCTGCAGGTACTTTGATAATGCAAATGTATTTTATCAATAATACTTTTGCACCTCATCAGTATATGTGGGAGCTGTATTTTTCTCAATTATTTATTCCTATAGCTAAAAAAAAAATCACTTGTCAGATCAATTTAACAGTTTTATAGCTCTGTTATCACTCCCTTGATATGTTTATTACTGTGTTGTAATTAGGGTTGATATATTGCTATATTGATACTGTGATATATGAGACTACATCTCGTCTTAGAATTTGGATATCCTAATATCATGATACAGCAGAATTGTTGTCTTTTCCTGGTTTTAAAGGCTGCTTTACATAAATGTAGTCATTTTCTGAACTTACCCCACTGTTCTAGTTGTTCTGTTACTTGCCTATACCTACTTTGTCATTATATCCAAATTACTGATGATTATTTGTCAAAACTCTCTTATTTTGCAAATATTTTGTGAAAGCACCACTACTCATCCATGCCATATTGTTGTAGAAATTCGAGAAATTCGGTTAAAAGTATTGTGATACATGATTTTATATATATCGCCCAGCCCCAAAATTTTAAATCTGAACATTCATCAGACCTCACATTCATAGTTTTAGACCTTTATACTGAAGTCGAGACAAAATGTTGCAGGAAATGAATATCATCTATGTTTCACCACTTCCTGTAATCTGAGTTGGTACAGTTGGTTTAATGATGATATTTAACCTGGTTACCTTCATGGCTGATACGGATTAGCGACTGTATCACGACAATATCGTCTTGAATCAAAAACCAAGACACCTGATTGGCAGTAAGGCTTTTATTGTGAAAGTCGTGATCGGATGATGGATGTGTTGTTGTGCAGTAGTTTGACTTTCCTTGGTCTCATCAGTCAAATGTGTGAAGTTAGCAGGAAAAACCTAAAATATAATGCATTTTTTAACCCTTCAACATAAGTGCACCTAAATTTAGCAACAGAACATCATATCAATTACATTAAATACAGTAAGCTAGTGACTGTATTTCGCTGCTAATCAATAATTTATTAATAAAGTTTGCCTACTGTACCTTTACATCGACATTTTCAAGTTTGGGAAGTTCACTTTTTGTTTGAATAAAGACTCTCTCTGTTTTATGATTATCAAATGTTGGTACACCATATGTGATTGTAACTTCTAAATGTTATTAAGTCATTATAATCTGACTCTCTGATAAAGCGTCAGCTATTATAACTGCTTGTTAATAAGACTTACATATTAATCACTTTAAGTGGCTATGCCTGCAGTTTAAAGTTTTAGTAGTCCTGAATAAATAAGGGTGTGAATAAAGATTTGTAAGCATGAATGTTAATAAAGGTGTTATGATAGGCCATCAAGTATGCCGTTCTAAATGTTAATGAGTTTTTAATAAATGGATTTTGGTCCATGTCTTAGTTGTAGGCCTTTCCCAGAGACAGTCCATTTGAGGATTTTTCTGATTAACAAGCTGCCTAGAAGACAGAGCAGGTGTCCTGCCAGAAGAGGATTTTCCACCACCTTGCAACCCCAAAGCTGTTCTAAATAATTGGTTTTATCTGATCGTGACAGGTAAATTTGAAGCTTGTTCCTGTTGGAACTAAAAGTCAGGATGTTGGTTTCTGCTGCATCAATCTTCACCAATTAAAATCTATCTCTTGTGAGTCCCCTAAGTTATTATGCCAGTGCAATAAATGTCGTTGAGTAAAGCCATTACTTGCAGATCATAGAGTCTTCATCAGGAGTTCCTCATTAGATAGTGACTTTTGATTATTTATAGGCTACAGCTGTTTTAGGATTTATTTTGTGTTAAAGATAATATACGATTTTATTTGTATTACACTTTTGAAATTGCTTGTTGTAATCTACTCAGTTTTGTATTCAACTGTACGCTGATTTTGGACTAAAAATAAACATTTGTTTGTAAGAGAAATTACGTTTTTATTCTGAAAGTATAAGAGCGGATTTTGGGAGGAGCTTTTATTTTGTTGGGAGGAAGTGTTTGCTATGGTCGGCTGTGTTATCATTTGCTGTCAGGTGTGTGTGTATGTGTGTGTGTGGTCAGCTGACTGGAAGCCAGCGTCTCTGACAGCCGTCACAACACCGTGTATGTGTGTTTCCTGACAGCCGGCCAGCAGCTCTCCTGTCGGGCCGGGGCTGGGTTATGTATCCCGGAGTCAGCACCGACCGCGGAGGTTAGAGAACCGCCGACACATGGCGGCCGAAATTCAGCCCCAGCCTCAGGCTCGGAAGCCATGTCTGCTGAGCAAGATTGAGGCTTTCCAAGATGTTGTTAGCACGGCGGTCATCATTCCTAAAGAGGACGGCGTTATCAGCGTGTCTGAAGACAGGTAGGCTAGCCTCAAAATAACCCGAAAATCCTGCTTTACCGCCGTCACCTGCGTGCGTTTGCCTCCAGTAATAATGCCTTTACTTGGCTTAATAGCAAAGCCATTTTTATGCAGAAGCAGTCGGTGTTGCAAGGTAAAATATAGCCCTTATTATCATTTCCATAAAGTGTCAGCTGACAGTCATTTGAGCAGCTAGTTAACGACGGTCTGCTCACTGAAAACATCGTTCAGCTGGTCAGATAATGTCTTTAAAAAAACGTTTTCCATCAGACTGTTCATTTTTAACAGTGGCTAACTTAAGCTAGCTACCTGCCAAAAATAAACCCATTCAAAACAGCTAAAAATAGTAATGCTTGATTAAAAAAAAGGCGCAGTTTTGGAATGCAGGTGTGTTTGGAATGAGCTTTTACATTTAAACACGTTTTTCTGATGTATTTTCTTTCACCATGTAGAATAAAAACGGTGTCATTAGTCCCCTCACTTTCCCAGTTTTTGACGCGTGTGAGTGAGTGTGTGTTGCTGTGAATATCTATTGAGTGTGTACATCTTTTAGTGTTTCAGGGTGGCTGTGAGCTTGTGTGTGTATAAAGGTTAGATGTTCCTTAATGCTGTGTGTCCATGTATATAGTTTATGTTGTGTAACCAAGCTGTAAGATCCATAATGGCACATTGTGTATGTTAAAAATGAATAATAAGTCATTTTTGGACTATTGCATAGGTACTAAATATAATTGTTATACCAGTAGTCATTATTTCTTTATAATAACCATTTCAATGTAAGTATTATTGTAGATAAACATGGTCACATCCATCTTTTTCTCTCTCCATGCAAAATCTGATACCTCAGCTCAGGATATCTGCTGACATTGAGTATTAATTTGATACTAGTGCTCACTTCTCTACACCTCACCTCATCATTATCAATCATTGATGAAGAAACATTTTAATGAGGAAAATCTAAGCTTAGTATAGGCGCTCATACCCACTCACTCATCTCTAATTCTAGTATTCAGTCTGTTGTTATGGGGGCACGGTGGTGATGAATTCCTGCTACAGTAACATTAGAGTGGAGACTTTGATATGAACCAAGAGGGCACAAAGTTGGGTATGTTTACTGACTTCCTGTGTTTATTAAACTGCGGCCAGCGAATTGCCAAAAAATCCAGAGAGACTGGAGAACTCTCCACATCGATCATTCAGGGTTACAGCTGTAAAGCCATGAGGGATGTGGAAGCTATAATTGTGATTTTTTTTTACTCTACAGGACGATTCGAGTATGGCTGAAGAGAGACAGCGGTCAGTACTGGCCCAGTGTCTACCACACAATGCCATGTAAGTATCACTGTGTATTTTTGTGCATTGTATTTTGTGCAAGCTGATTGATTGGTTGTTCAGCATAATCAAATATATCATGAAAATGTACTAGTGTGTAACTTAATTTAGCACATACTGTACTTCTTGAAACAGGTTTCTCAGTCCTGTTTTTCTTCACCCTTCCTCTGCTTTTGGTTTCATTCTATGTGAGCGTCTCTCCTCATCACGATGGATATAATGAATCATAGAGACTCGTGTCTGAGTTCCTGTACTCCTCTATCTTCGCGTCTGTGACAACCCTCGTTTCCCTCCAGTTGTGCAACTGAAGGAAATCCCATGCTACCATCAGCAAGATATGTAGCTTACAATAACAGCACTGGAGGCTGTATATGTGTTTAAGATGTTAGTTTACTGATACAAAAGTATGTAATCACAGCTCTCATAATCCATAAATACAGGAAGTCATTATAATGTTTTCTGTTTTTAATGTCAGAGTGAAGATTTAACCTCAAAATGTGTTCGAAGGGATTGATTCATGACGTTTTGCTCTAGTTAATCTCCTGAGTATCATTTTTCACACATTTCTGAATGGCCTCACCATGAGTTTGTTATGTGGAAACTTTCAGATGAGATCAACATTTGGTACCACATTTATTATTATTATTTTTGTCTCCTAAACCTCAACCAACACAGTGAGGAAATTGCGACAGTGCACTGTTATCCAAAGCAGTTCAACGGTTGACATAAATGTATAAATCATCTGCAGTCAGTTCATTTTGGGGTTATTTTCACCCCCCTCAATCAGCCAAAGACAGTTTGAACTGACAGGAAGTTCTCTAGAGATGGGAATGGATTCAACTTTCCTAAAATAACAATATTGTATTATTGTTGCTTTTGTTTAAGAGGAAAATTAGAAGTTATTAATGGTATGTAATCAGTTAGTAAGTGATAAAACACTGCTGCTATATTTGTTACAGCTGGATGAACTCAGCTGTTTTCTTGCTTTTCTGAACACCTTTATTACAGACAAATGTACATTCTAAGTTATTTTTTACCTAAGGCTATTGATATTTGCTTCTATGTAAATGAAAATTACTATGCAGCATTATGGTGCAAACAAGAATACATTATAAAAGTTAACTTTGTTTTTAATTGCAAAGTGTTCAAATAAACAAGATGAGCAAAGAAACACTGAATATGCCAAATAAAATTGCCCCAGAGGCTGTCAGAGAACAACACACGTTCTGCTTGAGAGACCTAAGTCAACACTGACTGAGGACAACAGTTCAAGTTGGTTTTGTTCACTGAGAAAATGTCACACAGGCAGTGAACAGAATAACAAAAATACACCTGCAGACTGTTGTGAAGCTGAGAAAAGGAGTTGAAGTGAAACTGTTGTAGAGCGGTGTTAATTCCACTGTTTGGTAGTTTGAAGGCTGAGAACACGCTGAGAATGTGTCATTCCAGTACAACACCACCACTAACTAATTCAATAGGTGGAGGACATGATTTAACAATGTTTCTAGCAGGGCTGGGCAATATATCGATATATTGATATCGCAATATGAGACTAGATGTCGTCTTAGATTTTGGATATCGTGATATCGTGATATGGCATAAATAAGTGCAACACCACTACCAACTAGTAAAATAGGTGGAGAACATAATTTAACAATGTTTCTAGTGGAGCTGGGCAATATACTGATATATTGTTATCGCGACATGAGACTAGATATCGTCATAGGTTTTGGATATCGTGATATGGTGTTAATAAGTACAATACCACCACCAACTAGTTAGATAAGTGGAGGACATGATTTAACAAAGTTCCTAGTAGGGCTGGGTAATATATTGATATTATATTGATATCGCGATATGAGACTAGATATCGTCCTAGATTTTGGATGTCGTGATGTTGTGATATGGCATAAGTTTTGTGTTTTAAAAGCTGCATTACAGTTAAGCAATATAAGTTAATGAACTTAGTAGTCTGTTCTAGCTGTTAAATTATTTGCAGTGTTATCCACTATATATGATTATATATATAAAAAATCCCACGTAAATATCACAATATCAATATCAAGGTATTCGGTCAAAGATAGCATGATTGATTTTTTCTATATCGTTCTTGTCTTGATAGCATCAGTAAGAAGACGCAGATCAAGCTCAAGTTATGACCAAATCAGCCCTCAGTTTATTAAGAATTTTTCAGGCTGTCTTTTTGGCAACAGTGCACAAGAGAATCTTCAATCAAAGTCCACTTTCTAGCATTTTCCAGGGTTTTCAGTTGCACGTCATGGCAATTTTCAGTAGATGGATTTTGCTTGGTTTTGTCATGCAGGAAACTCACTTGTTATCACATGACCTTAGTATGAAACTTCAGTCAGCTGAGCAAACTGTGTCCTATGAGGAAGACTGTGAGATGCAGTTTAAGCTCTAAAAAATGCTATTATGTAATGCAACATAATAGACAGATAGAAGCAAAGTGTTGACATTTGTCTGTCTTTGTGTTTCCAGCGTCGTGCTCCTGTATGTCCTTCAACCCAGAGACCAGGAGGCTTTCAGTGGGGATGGACACTGGAAGTATCTGTGTAAGTCCTTCCTCTTCCCAACAAAACCCTCTATTGTCCACGTTTTTATAGATTTTTCACAGGTAATGACCCGAAGGACGCAGGTTGTGTCTTTGTCAGTGTGTTGGCAGGAGGATCTCTAATCACTATCTGCCCTTTGGCACTGAAAAAAGAATGCGGCTGTAATTGTATGTGTTTTGGTGAAACTGGGAGGAGTTTTTTTGTCAGGTCACTGTGACAAGGGAAAACCTCTGAAATACTCTCTTTTCTCTTTATACTGTGTACAAGTGGTCACATTTTAACTGAACTGCATCAAGAGTTCTTTGACCTAAGCAAAATATATTAAGTCTTTGATACTTTATTGCCTTTGTTTTTGGTTTGATACTTCCTGATCTAAATCCTAATTTTGCTAAAACTTTATGTTATTGAGGGAGATCATTGTATGGCTGTTTGACTTATTTGAACATTTTACACTCAAAAAACGGACAAAAAAATGACAATCCATTGCTTCATCACTTCAATCCAGATCAAGTTATCTACACTACTGCTTTCCAGGCTACCATGACATGTACTATGAGTATACATGGACTACAGGAGATGCTTCATAAAGGTTTTGATCACCCCCTGATCTTTCTTCTTGCAGTAAAACTACAACAGAATTTCCTTTTGACCAACACTTGGTGTCATATTGCATCATATTTTCCTCTTGAACAACACTTCAAAGTATCTGAGTAATAATTGCCAGATTGCCAGGACATTTGGTGTAAATATTCACCTTCCCCAAAGGGTTAAGGTTATGAGACAATTACCCCGTTTACATGTGGTAATAACATGTGATGTCTGTATGTGGTATATATTATTTGGACAAGTAAATATGCTTGTTAGTGGAAGGTGTGAATACTCTACACATAGTGGTCGCAATGTGATCTGATTAGACAGACCACATTGTGATTGGATCTCAGGCATGTGCGAATGCAATACAGTACTTTCATTTACAAGCAAAGGTCACTCAAATCCTCCTGCTCCTGTCAGGCAAAGCAAGCTTCTGTCAGTCTGGGCAGCTACATGTCTTCCCTCTCAAAAAAGAAAAAGAAAAAGTGCTTTAGAAGCGAATGATGCCCGTGGGTGCCAGTGCCTCTCTTGACCTGAGGTGCACCGTGTCAGTTGGCCTGCAAAGACCTGTGGATCAGATGTCATTATCCAGACAATGTCTCCAGTTACAGATCACATGTTAATGCTAGGTGTAAATGCAGCAGACGACCTTTTCCTAACCTTACATACACAATTTGTATTTGTACACATGATATATTCAAATCCAACTGGCAGCTTTTTGCAGGGTTTACATGAGCGCGGTCATGCTCCTCAGTGGAAAAACTTTTAGAATTCTGGACACTAATTCCTCCTTGTTCCTCCTATGCCTCCCTCAGGTCAACAGATCCAATTTGCACTCAATAAAATTGATTAAATTTACTGAGAATGTTCGTGCTCCCCAGAGGTGAACCCTTACTGAATGCATTGAATTACTTTTCCATTAGGACACCATGATCAATTTTTTGCCCATTCCTTGCAACAGAACTTAAGGTGTAATGAAGAATACAGCCTCTAGTGGCCGCTAGTGTGACTTAAAACGGCTGGTCTTGTTTGTTAGAAGTTTTACAGCTCTGACACACCACAGCAGAGCAGTTTAGGCCAGTCTGTTCTCAGATACAGCAGCTTCATACAGTCCAGCTATTGTTTTTCTGTTCGAGAATTTCTCAGTGGGAGTCATTTGTTTTGGAACAAGTCAGCCCAACAGAAAGTAAGAAAGAACATAACAGAACATTTTCTGGGATTTTCAACTCAGCAACAATCTTAATACTCAAAGTTCCTTCAAGTTTATGATGGGTGGAGGCCTCAGAGAAAATAGCACAGTCAGGTCAAAAGCTTTTACAGGCTTACACACCAGCTTGCACTTTTTTTCACTTAAGCCAATTGCAGTCACATGTTTAGAAAGTGAAGGTGAACCACACACCAGAATTTCAATGCAGTAACTTAAAGAAATGTATTGTGCTGGTAAAAGATTTACTTGGAAACCCCAGTCAAACATTTTTGTCTATTTCCTGTCTTTCAGGAGTTCATCCTGTCAGAAGATTACAATAAGATGACCCCAGCACGGACTTACCAGGGTGAGAGAGGAAGTGTGTGTGTGTGTGTGTGTGTGTGTGTGTGTGTGTGTGTCAGTAAGTTAATTACACATATGTCTGCAAGTTGGTTAGTTCTGATATTGTTGTACAGTTCTAACATAGTCCTAATGCACATAATCCTAAACAAGTATTAAATGATCTTGAATTTGGAACTATGAGGTCTAGATGCACAACATTTTTTTAAATGTTCTTAGATTAGTCCTTTAGATTGATATAAAAACAAAAGCCAGCTATTGCTCACCTCAGCACTAAACCTGATATACTTAACTTATAGTATTTACTTAACTTGGAATATTAGTATATTAATATATAATAAGT
Organism: Scomber japonicus; assembly: GCF_027409825.1. Taxonomy (NCBI): domain Eukaryota; kingdom Metazoa; phylum Chordata; class Actinopteri; order Scombriformes; family Scombridae; genus Scomber; species Scomber japonicus. The sequence goes on from NC_070588.1 coordinate 28,820,612, forward strand.
TTACCCATAAAACCTAGAATTGCCTCCCTTGTGTCGTTAATCCAAACATCTCTTGGAGTTTTCCTTATAAGTGATCTTGAAAAAATACTAAATCCAACTTTCTCTCTCTGGTACCTGAACACAGCCCTTTAATAACATTGATATTTGCACTGTTTTGCATGCTTTTCAACAATGGTATAATATGTTAATGTGTAACATGAGGTATGACTAACTTATTCCTTTACTCTTCCTTTACTTAAAGGTGCAGTGTGTAGAGTTTAGTGGGATCTAGTGAGTGGACTTGTCCTAAATGGAATATAATAATCATAAGTATGTTTTAATTAGTGTGTGATCACATGAAAATAAGAATAATTGTGTTTCGTTACCTTACAATGAGACCTATATCTACATAGGGAGCGGGTCCTCCTCCATGTTGCACCACCATCTTTCTACAGTAGCCTAAAATGGACAAACCAAACACTAGCTCTCTTTTTTTTTTGCATTTTTTCTTAACCAACGTAGGTTCTACTACACTGCTTGGAAAGGGAGGTGATGTGAGGGGAGGGGTATTCAGTTGGTTGCAATCTGCAACCTCACTGCTAGATGCCATTAAATCTTAGACACTGCACCTTTTTAGAGAGCTTATTCATAAAAGCTGAAACTCTGCTCAGTTTCTGCAATTTGCATATGATTTATAAGCACATGCTGGCAGTTTTAGGACAGTTCATAGCTAATAAAGTCTGCTCAGCTCTGTGTGTTTAAGGCTTTGCAGACTCTGCAGCCTGAGGAATGTTTGCTTTCTGGTAGTATTCAATGAATAGAGATGAATTATGAATACTATTCATAATTCATCTCTTTCTGTTGAGTATATCTCACCCACAAAATAACTGGACCGGAGCAAAATCGATTCGTAAATGAAGCGATATGTACAGATGACTTTTTATGATGTATGTTTCTTTGGTCTTATGAGAAGATCTGTACCACATGTTTTTGTGTCATGTGTGTGACTGTGTGGCTTGTCTTTCCTTAAAGAAAGCTACCATTCTTCTGCTTTCAAAACAGGGTGATCATTACATTCTCCTGCAATTTTAGCACAGAGTATGAATGATGTTAGTAGTGCAGTGATTTGAGATTGATTGCATTTCGTGTGTGTGTGTGTGTGTGTGTGTGTGTGTGTGTGTGTGTGTGTGTGTGTGTGTGTGTGTGTGTGCGTGCATGCCTGCAGCTCACCAGGGTAGAGTGACAGTGGTGCTGTTTGTGTTGGAGATGGAATGGCTTCTGAGCACCGGCCAGGACAAGAACTTCACCTGGCACTGCTCAGAGAGCGGCCAGCAGCTGGGGACTTATCACACAGCAGCCTGGGTCACCGGACTACAGTATCCTTTAAACCCCCCCTCACCCCCTCCTTGGTCTTTATTTGCGGGTTTCTTGGCCCCCTTGACTGTGCTCCATGAACCAAACAGCTACACTCCCTGCTAAACGGAACAGAGCAGACATAACCAAGTGGGAAAATGATAAGCCATCTTTGATGCTTTGGACTCTTCCTTTTTATTGTGACAACAGTCTATTTTAAGCCCCCCCCCCCCCCCAGAAACATACGACAGAGCAATTGAGATTAGCTTCCAGTTAGTGTGTACTAATGGGAAAGGCCTAACAATAGGCATCAGTCATGCTGTTGTCAAGGAAACGGTCTGAGTAGGTTTCTGCAATGGCCAGATGAAAGGCTGTGAGCGCTCGGCAGCACCGTGGATCCATACCAATGAGCTGCCATGAGGTCATCAGACCGCTAGTATCCTGTTAGGCTTTACATGCTACATACCTGCTGCATGTGTAGTTAGCATAGATAGTAAAATGACTTTAACTGGGCTGTTTAACAGGACAATAAGAGCTGGTTTATCTAGTTTATGGTCGTTTCAACACTTTAGTGACTGTATTTCACCAGCTGCCATTTAAACAACTATAATCACAAAGTCATTTTTTTATGTAGCTCTAGCCTCATTTTAACCTGCGTCACGCTATATCAGTAGAAAGACAGCAGTGCTAAGGTTAAATAAATATGATTCATGTGGAAACAACAAACAAGAGCTGGCTACTAGTAAGTTCACCAAGATTTATGTTTAAACAGCAACATAACCTTTTAAAATTTTTTTGATTTTAATAGCTGATAAAAATAGAAAAATATGACAAAGCCCATCTTGTCTTTATAATTTTTGTGTGTTGAAAACTGTCCTCGTTCAGCTCATTTGCACAATAGTAATTCATGTAAAGCTGAAAGGACACGTAGTTTACGTGCTCGCTGCTGTTATTCCAACAAAATAACATTCAACATTTTGTTAATCAAGGTTTTTGTCCTTGATTAACAAAGAAAAAATCTCTGCTTCTGGGAAATAACAGAGATTTATGTATTTTTAAAAAGCACAATCATTTAAGGTTTCCAGCGAGGCGGGGAGAGGGGAAATTGAAAACAACAATTCCAGTAATTCGATTTGCATTGTGTTTTCTTTTAGACTGAAAGATTTCAAGGGTATTGGATAATTGGGTTATTCCTCGTGCAGTTTTTCCACTGCTACAATGTTGACAGTGTTGTAATGATTTTGGTCCGTGGTGACTTAACCAGGTCAGAGGGAGATACTGACTGAGTCGCCCCACTGACATGCTGTAATTCTTCTGCTTTTACATTTGACTCTTAACAGTGCTGGCTCAGGATTTTCTTGTAGTTGTTTTGAAAATAAAGAGAGATTTTGCTTTTTCTAATCAGCATTTCGGTCCACTAATGGATGAGTTAATGCACCAGGACATGGTTTCTTGACCTTAATCTTATCCCAGATTCGATGTGGAGACTCGACACGCCTTTGTAGGGGACCAGTCCGGTCAGGTGACCATCCTGAAGCTGGAACAGGACAACTGCAGCCTGGTCACCACTTTCAAGGGACACACTGGTACTCTACATTCACACTATACTCTACACACTACGCACAATGAAGAAGCTGTGAATTCCTAGCAGCCTCATGAGCTACAGCACTGTCGACAAAAAGTGGCATCGATTTTTGTTCTGAAGCTCTGCGAACAAACATAAATAATTGGTTACCTAAATTGCCTCACAGTTACACTTCTAAGCCCCCTGATAGTTTTTGCTTCCTGCTCTGCTTTGAAGCGCTCCCTCTTCCAAATATTAGTTTGCGCTGAATGAATAAGTATCTTCACCCCATGTGCCGTGCCTTGTTTATTCTTCTGCTATCAGAGAGCGGAGCTGCTGCTGAATACAAATGATAGAAACTACCATTTTATAATAGCTTTGGTAATTATCATATATCTTCAACACCATTTTACACATGAGAACAATACAAAATAAAACCCAGGGAAACGGTTACAGCTCTTTGCAGGAAGATGTCAGCCGGGAGCAGCTTTTGTCAGGAGAGGAACAAGATAAAGAAAGAGAAAATTACATCTTTATGCATAAATTATTTCTTTTTATACCTCGAGTAACCTCCCATAAAGCGTCAAGGTTCAGACAGTCACTGCATTAAATTCACATAATAGTTGATGCTCGATTTCCTCTGTCAAATTGTGTTGTCCTCAGGCAGAGTTCAGATTATTGAACCAGTTATTCATGAATTCAAAAAGGTTGCAGGTCTCCTGTGGTTTTAAATGTGACGCTTCAACAAAGAAGGCAGCGCAAAATGTCTTCTAGAATTATAGTCTCAAGATGACATAGTTTTTAAGATGAGTTCAGAGCCAAGAACGAAAAAAGTGTATTAATTTATTGCTGTATTTCCATGGAATCATGTGCTGCACTGTGTGTCAGACCTACAAATGAGCCTTTAAAGTCAGCGACAGAAGAAATATAGTTCTCAAACTCAATGAAACTAGTCTTGTGAGAGTCAGTGCATGACAGCTCCAGGGACATAAGCCCAGTTCCTAAATGTATTTATTTGGATTTAATGATGAGTGGATCATAAATAACTCTGAAAAGATGATATATCATACACTGGTTCTCAATAGAAAACCCTTATGTATAAAACCTTTTTACAATGTGAGAATAAACTGCAATTCTGTCTTTTATTTGTTTGTGCGTGTGTGTGTGTGTTGTACTTCGCCCCAGGTAATGTGACAGCACTGTGTTGGGACCCGGTTCAGAGGGTGCTGTTCTCCGGCAGCTCAGATCATTCCATCATCATGTGGGACATCGGAGGGCGCAAAGGCACCGCCATCGAACTACAGGGACACAAGTAAGAATCACAAGCATTCACTACTATACCACAACTGACAGACATGAGTCAATCAGGTACAAAAAAGAACACCAATCAGCATGCCCACCAGAAACCTCGGATGACCACGGAGGTGCGTGCGATGTCGAGAGCACGATATGCTGCCTTCGAATCCGCTGACATTGTGGTCCTTAATTAGTCAAGCCATCAGGATAGCAACTCACGCTCATGGTCAGAGTCACTTCCATGACTCTAGGGACACAAGGCGCATGTGGCAGGGAATCCAAATCTTCCACCCTGTCATGACCACACTGACTTTCTTATCTCGGATGGTTCGGGCACTCAGCGACACACCTGCCAGGAAAGCCACACCTCATCATAATGACCAGGTACTCGGTCTTGACCCAGCTGATGTCCACTGCAACAGAGAATGTGCTGAATAATCGGCACACGTCCCCACTAACCCTAACCCTAACTCGTACCCGTCATCCCATCATGCTTCAAGACAGACACCATCATACCAATGCCAAAAAAAAATCTACTATTGCAAGTCTCAGCAGCTACCAACCAGTAACAGTCACTCACATCATGATGAAGTGCTTCGAGAGGCCGGTCAAGTATTACATAATATCCAGACTTGCCCCACACTTGACCCGTTCTAGTGTACATACCGCCCTAACTGGTCTACTCAAGACACCTTATCCTCTGCACTCCACCTGAGCCTGGAACCTTTAGAAGGAAAGAACACCCATGTGTGAATGCAGTTTATTGACTTCAGTTTTTAATACAGTCATCACGCAACGTTTAAATCAAACTGGGTATACTGGACCTGAGCTTCCCTCTCTGTATCAGGCTATTGGACTTCCTCACAGACAGTAACAAGACTAAACACCATCTGACTGAGCACCAGTTCCCCTCAGAGCTGTGTCCTGAGTTCACTGCTGTTTACCCTGATGACACATCATAAAGTACACAGACGACAGAAGGGTAGCTGAACTTATTTCAATATGTTTTCAAGTTCGTCCCATTCTCGCGAAACCTCAGGAACACCATGAGGGCACAGACATCCACTTTGACTGAAGGGTGAACTGTTTAGATTTTGATGGTCAAAGGTCAAAGATCAGTGTGACCTCACAAAACACATTTTTGGCCATGACTCAAGAGTTCATTCACTAATTACGACAAAGTTTCACACAAATGTCTAATGGGGTAAAATGATGAAGTGATCGCATTTTATATCCAAAAGGTGAAAGGTCAACTTCACTGTGACGTCATAATGTTTCTGGCCGTTGTTCAACATCATAACTCAGGAACAGAACCCTTTCTGTTTGGTCACACATTGAATTGGTGACATTAATCTTGGGTGTCCACCTTAAAAACTGAAGCCTCCTCATTGTAGAATTTGTAGCTTCTTGCAGCAACATCCACATCTTAAGCATTGTCTGCCATCATGGCTGCAACATTGTGTTCAGCTTTATTGTCCAAGCACTTGAACACATGTAAGGAATTTAACAGTTTTTCGTCTGTCTCAATGAACTTGCACACTAGCAGATACAGCAAAATAAGAACAACAAAGCTGTAAAAAATGGCACGGGTGTTATCCACAAAGATGCCAAGGTACCTGTAGTAGAGAACCACCTCAATAAGCCACATCTTTAATAAGAACAGGTTGTTTTTTTCTTTCCAAAATCAATAATTATTCTTTACTCTTATTTAGATGAAAACTGAAGTGGTTTTCATCACACCACTTGTGAAAGCTGTCAATTTCCTTTTAAGTAGGATATGTGGTTGTCTCTAATGATGCAACCAACAAGTGCAGAGTCATCGGAAAATTTCTGTAGGTGGCAGTCAGTGACCAAACTTGACCTCCAGTCAGAAGTATACAAAGTGTGGTGCTCTGTGTTGGTTATAATTGTATTAGATACCTCGTCATCACTAGGTTTCAGTTTATTTTGCAAAGTCTCCACTACAGACAATACATCAGCGTGGACAGACACAGATGTAAACTGCACCTCGACTGGTTGGCAGAGACAGTATTTCAAGTGTTCAAATTGCAGGTTATTAGTCAGCAGGAAGTGTGCGTCCCATCTAATGAGCGATGACATCCTTTAGAACATTTATTAGACAAAGTGGATTGATTAGACGAGTGGCTGAGCCTCCCTCAGACTCACAACGATCATTATTTAAACCACGGAGATAAACAGTCCTTTTACTGCCGCATCAGCTGAGAATTACAAACACTCGTCTCTTCTTGATGATATAGTTTATTTTTTATGACATGCTTTTGTTGTAGAGAGTGAGGTGGAAAAATAGTTAAAGTTTTAAAGAGATGCTTTAAAAACTGATCTGATTACTCATATAATCCACTTGTGTTGTTCTTAATATGTTGTGTCATTGATTGCCTCTGTTGCCTAACGCCTGTGTGTGTGTGTGTGTGTGTGTGTGTGTGTGTGTGTGTGTGTGTGTGTGTGTGTGTGTGTGTGTGTGTGTGTGTGTGTGTGTGTGTGTGTGTGTGTGTGTGTGTGTGTGTGTGTTCCCTACAGTGACAGAGTTCAGGGTTTGTGCTATGCCTCACACACTCGCCAGCTCATCTCCTGCAGCTCAGATGGAGGCATCGTCATCTGGAACATGGATGTAACACGACAAGAGGTGAGTGAGTGAGAGTGAGAGAGTGAGAGAGTGAGAGAGTGAGAGAGAGAGAGAGAGAGAGAGAGAGAGAGCATATTGGATCTGTGAGCTGTAACGCTTTATGATTAAAATATGAAAAAATATGTACATTTATGAAGTGTCTGCTGTGTGTTTTTCTGTCTGGGTTACAGTGTGTTAATCCAATCATGTTTGCTCTCTGGGATCATTTCTCTTAAGAGATCATGACATGAGATTAGAAACACACACACACACACACACACACACTGGCTTATATCAGAGAGGCTTGCGTTCTCTCCTCCCCCTCACTGCTGCCAGTCTCCACCCTGTAGTCGGAACTTGATTGCATCTTTATTTACCCAGTCACTTTCACTCTGCCTCACCATCACTCAGTCGTGCCTCTCACTCTGTTACCCGTTCCAAAATCTCCTCTCAATTATATTTCCTCTTTCGCCGCTCTTGTCCAAGCCCGGCATCCCTCAAGGCGAGCTTTAAAATAACACGAGTAGGTCGCCGTCGCTCCCCAAGCAATCACTCATAGCCGTTATACCAAACACTGCGCCGGGGCAGCTGGTTACTCAGCGAAAAATTTGCTAACTGGCAAATTCATCAAAGCTGCGGGATTTAAAATAGAAAAACTAGAAAGAGGGGAACACTGAATCAGGACTTTCTCATTTCATTCCTCATGGTGAATCAGGGTTAAAAGGTTGGATGACAATAGACCGCTTTCCCTTTTACAAACAATCACTTTGGCACGATGTCATGATAGCTTCTATATAGACATTCTCAGCTTTTGGAAAGAAAGCAACCAGATGGGAAGCAGTAATATTACTTTTTTAGAGATGTGCTTGTATGCAGAGCCAAAACTGCAGTGTAAAACTTCAAACTGCCACTCAGAATATCAGCCACAGAGGACTCTGCACACCTGTTTGAGAAAATTATGTTTGATTTCCCATCTAAAATCATCAGTCTAATACCTCTATCAGCTGTCACCAAAGCTCACACTGAAGCTCTAAACAGACATCCAAATGATCAGCAAAGCATGGATCAGAAAACCTGATGAATGTTTGAAATGTTCCTTTAACAACCATAAACGCAGCTGTGTTAACCACCTTTCAACAGGAAGCACATAAACTGATTTCTGTCCTTTTCCGCTGTGAGGCTGTGTGTGACCTCAACATAAAGACTGCTTCTTTTGTCTGTGATGCGTTCAGGGTCTGATGTTCATTAAATGACGCAACGCTCCACAGCGTCAAGAAATAATTACAGCATGCAACTACACCTTAAATTATTCATTGTAATTTTCCTGTTATGTTTATGTTAAAATAAATTCAAATAAGCAGATATAATGCTCATTAAGGCTGGGTATCACTACTCAATACCTTTAAGGTATTGACGAAATAAATTGATACCAAGTAGTAACGTCTGCAATCGATCCTTTTTGCACCCGGAGCGTGACTATTTCTATGGATTTGCTCACATGTGACTGACCCACTGCCACAGCAGCTACAACCCGTCTGTGGTGGGGAAGCTGCTGTGAATTAACAGTTCAGCAGCCAAGATGCCTCCTAAATGTCTATTCACATGATTGGTATCGAATGAACTCGAAATTTAAATGATGCCCAGCCCTACTCCTCATCCATAGTTTGTTCAAACTTTCACAAAATGACTGTCTAGAAATGAAAACTGGATTCTTCTTACCATTTGATCATTGTTGATACAAGCCCTGTCATGATAACTGCTTTAATTGGACATTATATATTGTCTCAGAAATAATCACGATAAACAATATTATTGTCATTTAACCCTAACCCAAGATCATTTTATACCACTGATATAATGATGATATATTGGGCATAATAATCAGTCATTATGGTTGCAATATAACACTGCAAGACATCATTCTCAGTTTGCTTTTGTTAACTTTATTTAGGCTGATGCATTTTTATGGCCTTGTTCCAGGCATATGTCAAATTTCTAGTTTTTATCAGGACTATATCTTCACAAGAAGGCAAACTTGGTGGATTATTCATAGTAACTGGGACTTTTTTTAATGGAAAGGCGTACATAACCCTGTCATGATAACTACTTTTATTGGACATATATATTGTCTCAGAAATAATCACGATAAACAATATTGTTGTCATTTGAAGATCATTTTATACCACTGATATAATGATAACATAATAATGTAAGGGGGTGGGGATTGGAGAGTGGGTGCTACACTTGTGTAAAAACTAAGGTTGCAAAGGGGTGGAAAATTTCCGGTATATTTCCGGAAAGTTTCCGGTAAATTTCCATGGGAAGTTAAGCTGGGGAATTTTGGAAATATTCTAAATTGGAAACTTTCCATGGGAATTAAGGGAATTATGGGAATTTATGGGAATTAAATTGGAATTTATGGCAATTGAGGGTAATTTAGTGGAAAGGTATCATCATTTGATTGATTAATTGGATATAAAAAGAACAATGACAATGAAAAAAGGTGCACAAACAATGTCGCTTGATGTCCCTCGGCTGTTGAAGTTATTTTAAATTATACAATTATTTATAATTTAATATTAAAAAAACAACTAAACGTTATTATTCTTAATGGTTTCACACACAACTCTGAAAAAATACAACAATGTGTCTGTGAAGCTACACATACCTGACGGGATCTGTGCATGTGATGGAGGAATGCACAGTGCATGTAGGGGGCGTGGTCTCAGATAGCATAGATATTCAACTGTACTGCATGATATCTGGTTGTTTTAGTCAGGATTATGGTAAAATATTATTTTACACAACTATATTTAAGTTCCCTAATAAGAACATACCTTCAGTTTAGTAAATTCCCGGTTTATTCCCGTTAATTCTTGTTAATTCCCGTTAATTCCCATGGAAAGTTTCCAAGTTTGAAAATTCCCGGAATTTTGCAACCCTAGTAAAAACACAGCCTGTCATTATGGTTGGGGACAGAGTTATTTACCTTTAATGCTTCTACAGTCTCCACTCAGGACGTACAGAGTGAGGAATGGAGGACACTACTTGTTTAGCCAATGTGACATGAATAGCCTCTTAGCTGCTAATGTGAAGCGTGGCTATGTATCATATGATAAGTCCATATATAGACATGATGATGTTGGTTATTACGTTATTGTACGATAAGTCAATAATTATTGTGACAGGCCTAGTTGATACTAGGAGTATCATATATAGCAGAAGCTGTCCTCATGATTGTGAGTTGTGTGTTTGTACAGACTCCAGAGTGGCTGGATAGTGACTCCTGTCAGAAGTGTGAACAGCCTTTCTTCTGGAACTTCAAGCAAATGTGGGACAGTAAAAAGATCGGCCTACGACAGGTACTGAACACACCTGCTACCTCCCTACCTCATGTTATTTATGTTACTCCCATTACAAATCCTCAGTCCCAAAACCATAACATCACAGTTTAAATGTCAGGGACTCTGCTAAAGTAGAGTACTACTACACCCTTAATTCATCCCAAACAACTTTCCAGAAAACATCCACACATAAACTCTTCAGTCCTGCTGAGCTAATAACCTGCAGACTTCCCGTGGCTGTTTTATCGTCTCATTTTCAGGAACAGCTTTCTGGTGTGGTTACTCTCTTCAACTGTGTGTGTTGATGGATTCAGTAATAACCCTTTTTTCCCCCCTGACTGCTGAGCAATCTCCTGGAACGTTCTGTAGCATAGAACCAATCAGAACACACTGTAATGTTTAGCGTTTCATTGCGACCACACAGATTTTTGATGGCACTCAAAAAACAGTCGATTGGCTAGCAGAAACATGACATCACAAAACCATTCACAGGTGTTTTGACATGAGTTTGGTGCTGGTAGCATTGTAGTGACATGCAGCAGAGGTGTGGTTTCAGGTCACATGACTAAGACTTGAGTCATGAATTCAATGATTTTATACCTGTCTTTTATATTCAAATTTAGATAGAGCACAATAGCAAAACATCTAGCCATATAGTGGTAATAACATCAATATGGCTAGATGTTTTTAAAGAGAGACTTTAAAATATATATAAAGCCACATAACAAACAGAGCCATAGAATGCCATAGATGAGACAGATGATGTGGATTTGGAGCACAGTCTATTTCACAACAACAGTAAGTTAACAGTCACAGGAATGGTCTAATGTTAAAATCTTCATTTAGACCTCGAGGTGTGAGTGTCCATTGCGAAGATCCAAAATAGTTCTCTCCTCGGGTGTATAGAGTCAATATCTCCTCCTCTACCAAGGCATTTTATGACTTCAGTGCCAATGTATCTGAGAGTGGATATGTAGTGATGGGGTTTCTTGAAATGGACAGCAACTGGGCTTGTTATATCCTGATTGTGAAATACATTTAATGACTTGCAGAAAAAATGGCATTTGGCTTCATGAAATTCTTAAGGATTATAACTTTAACATCAATGACGTAGCTCTGACTTGGCCTTGAAATCAAATCTACAAACCCCAGAATGTAAAAATATGATAAAAGAAAAAAACTTGACAAAATATACATTATAAATGAATGTGACTGCAGCCTATCAGGATGTGCTTGCAGGAACAAGTTTGCACAAGAGTTTGTCAGTTCAGAACAGCAAACAGACATCAGATGATACCTCAAATTATTACGTACAGATGCAAAGACTCTGCTGGAGTTAAAAAACAGATGGCAGAATGCAAAACAACACAAATTGTTGTAAAGAAAATGACCTGTCTGATTGAAAAATGTTAGATAGCATTAAACTTGGTGAAAGATTGGATTTGATTCAGGACTTGTTTGCCTCGGCTTGGGAATTGACTCAGGATAGCCAAGACCTGAGACTTACTTACGAGCTGCAAAACAAGCTATTGGTTGTATTACTCTGCTGTTAATAATGAGACTAAACAAAGCTGACATTTGGAAGTCCTCTTTGTGTTTCTTCAGCACCACTGCAGGAAGTGTGGCCAGGCAGTGTGCGGCAAATGCTCATCCAAACGTTCCACCATCCCCCTCATGGGCTTTGAGTTTGAGGTGCGTGTGTGCGACAGCTGCCACGAGTCCATCACCGACGAGGAGTGAGTAACAATTCGCCTCTGTTTGCTGTCTCATACTGAACCCTTTGTCCTCCCTTAAGCCAAACCGACCAGCATCCCTCAGCGCTCTTTTGCGGCAAAAGTAACGGACGTTCTCCTTTTTTGTGTGTGTGTGTGTGTGTGTGTCTTCTAGCCGAGCGCCCACGGCAACCTTCCACGACAGCAAGCACAGCATTGTTTACATGCACTATGAGCCCACCGCTGGAAGTCTGCTCACCTCTGGCACGGACAAGGTTATCAAGGTCTGGATGGGAACAAACAGTATCTGTTGTTTTTAGGAGTTTCAGATAAGACTCATACAGAAACATTTAGTAGAAAGTCTTTTACCTTTGCCATGGTAACGGTTTTTTCCTGCTCTTTTTGTGTCTTATTTAGTATCATTAAGGCAGGATTCATTAGTGGGACCCTATTAACTCCCCCTGTGCATCATTACTCCATTATTAGCTCAGCTGGTGTACTTTCTACCCCTTTTTTGGCATCTTGACAGGCTCCAAACAGGAGCACACTCGTTTAAATCAACTGATCTCAGTCTTCAGACAGTTGATTGGTTGAATCGTGTGCTCTTGATTGGTTAGAGCAAAAAACCCTGCAGTCGCAGTCATGGCCCTTTATGGAATAGTTTGGACATGCCTGCTTTAACTAAGTATATACATCAATGTAATTACAACTAAATTAATAATAATTAATAATTTCAGTTTACATTACATCTCTTTAGTGTATTCGCTAAGAAAACAGAGACAAATAAAATGCAGTTAAGGCTAAATGCAACATAGTGAACTTGAGTAACCTTAGCCTTCAGGGCCCCTCAGGTTTCTGACTTTTCCTGGCTTATAATTCACCCATAAGCATGACATCATATCAAGTTTAAATATCAGTTAAATCTGGTGGAAAATGAGACAATGACAGGGACAAATGATTTAGTAGTGTTTAGTACGGCTCCAGGAATCTTTGAATAATTTTCTTAACTTTATGACACAGAGCTTTGTTGACATTCTTCTCTCTTTTTCTCATGACCTGCTGCAACTCAGTTCAATGGAAAACATGTTACTGTAGCTCTGTGTCTGCTTGGTGCCCAAACCATGCTAGCTTCTTAAAATACTTTATCATCTGTTTGTTTTGTCCAAAATAGCTAAAGGCAGATTTTTTTTAATATCACTAAAATAATGGTGAGGAGTGTGGAGTCTTTGTGGAGTTAAGCACTCTTTAGTTCTTTTACTTGTTGTGTGAATTATTGGTTGAATATTAGCTACTTTACAACAAAAGTATATCATAATACAAAATAATGTATATCATATAAAATCTAAATATAAAATTATATAATGATACAAAATTATGTATATAATATAAATTATGAATATAAAATTATATAATAATACAAAATAATGTATATAATATACAATCTAAATATAAAATTATATCATAATACAAAATAATGTATATAATATACAATCTAAATATAAAATTATATAATACAAAGGAATGTATATAATATAAAATATAAACATAAAAGAATATATTAATACAAAATAATGTATAATATGAATTGAAGATAGAAGATATAATAGAATATAACAATATAACAATAAATAATGTATTCACTAATGTGTCTCTGCTAAGCTGAAAGAATTTGAAATTTTCTGTTTTCTATGGAAATTAAAGAACATAAAATCATCGTCTTTAAAATATTAAAAAAAACAACTTTCCTTTTTTATTATTACAACAGACTTGACATAAAATTTTAAAAAAATACAGAAAGTAAAAATTATTATTTTAAATATGATGTTGTTTGTATCAGCACCCAAACAGACAATCTGTTAAATTCTGTTTGTAATATTTCTGCATTCATCCTTTAAATGTTTATATCAGTGACATCATTAGTGTCTCTCTCTTTGACCAACATACTGATCATTTGTCCTCAGCTGTGGGACATGACCCCCGTGGTATCCTGAGGGTCCGCGCTCCACCGGCAGTCAGCAGGAACCTCTGCTCACCTAAACTGCCACGGCTTCACTGGTGGCAGTTTACGCCTGGACGAGACAGAGAGGGAGAGAAAGAGAGAGAGAGAGAGAATGAAACTGAACTGTGTCGATGTCATCTGGATAATATTTAACAGTCATTCAACAACAAGCTGCGGCTGCTGCACGTTCACTGAGAGGACATGGCAGGCCAAAGAAGTCTGGAATCAAGACCGGGGCCGCTGGTTGACACAAGGTTACAGACGGTCGCGGTGGGTGTTTTGTTTGTGTGACTGGGGCTGGTGGGTGGAGGGGGAGTCGAGGTATTTGACTTTGTAAGGTATTGACACACCTTTCTTTGCTTAAATTTCATGCATTCCCTGCTGATTTGATACTGGAACCTCACATCACATTATCTGAAGCATTTCGACCCGTTAAACCCAACATTGGTATTATTTTTAAAGTCTTAAACTCGCTCATTCCTATTTATCAAGCTGCAGATTCTCCACAAGTCCCTGCCAGCCTGCGCCACCTACAGGAAAGCAGCACCTTTACATGTAGAGTTATCAATGTGAACCCCAAGTGTGCCATCGTACACTTGCGCCATCTGCAGGCAACAAATGCTTCCACTGCATTTTGTGTTGATTCTATATGCTGTTTTCTTTGTTTAATTGGTTTTACATTTAGCTAAAGTAAAATAAGTCAATTAGTAACAAGAAAAGAGACGTGAGCCTCTGCCTCAATAGTGACCAGTTAAAAGCAACCTTAAAAAAAGAGCTCATCCTCACAAGATAAACAACAGTATAAATCTTAAAAAGTTACTTTTACATCATCTAGCAGCTGTAGGAATTATGACCTGGGGAAGTGACACATTTCAGATGATTTGATGAGATGATTTTGCTTAATTAGGAGGGTTGGTGGGTTGACTGTTCACTTCCCATTCCAACTCAGAGTGTCATGTTTCCAACCGCCAGTCAGGACACTTGTTCAAAAAAACGCAATGAAACGGTAACATTTTTTTGAAAGTGGCCTGTAGTGCACCACCTTGACCACTAGGTGCAATAACCAAAACTATAAGTTGTTAATTTCTAGTTGAATTTTGCACTTAATACGGTTGTTTAAATGATTTATTTTTTAGTTTTAGTTTATTTTATTTAGCATGAGTCAAAATGTATACAAGAAATGACAAAGAACTGATAATATACAGATCAGGGAGAAGCAGAAACCTAAAAAATGTTAAAATTTGACCACATAAAATGAGAACAAACCAAAAATGTCTTAATTATGATTATAATTATAATGTTTCTCTCAACACCCAAACATCGACAATATATACAACAACAAAACAGAAACATTTTAGGAAATGTTAATTATAAGGATGCGTCAGTATTCAGGACCAAATTTGGTCACACAGTTTATTTTGCTTTGTTTGTCTCTATGTGTTTATTCTACTTCATTTCATTCATTTTTCATCTGCTTTTATTTTTTTTAATTAATTAATTAATTTTTTGTTTCGGAGCTCAATAATAAACCTTTAAGCACATGTTGGGAAACTAAAATGTAGTCATTTGCCCTCTCTCTCTTTCCTTCTGTCATTCATTGAGTACAGTCTTAAGGACAGATGATGCACAGCAGCAGTGACTCTCATTGCCTGCAGGTGGCACTAGTATCCACACTATAAAAAGCTATCAGTCCATGCTGGTAGATGGTGCGCAGTTCATTTTCCTGCTGGCAGGTGGCGCATGTCAGCGCGAGACTGAGCTGCAGCTGGAACGTATCAGCTGATCCTTCGCATCACTCTCACTGTGTATTCTTATTATCATGTTCAAGAGGTAAATAAATAATCCTCATCAGATATCAATGACATTTAAGTGGGCATGACAGTAATCTAATCATGTTACACTGAGGAAACAATAATCAATAATTTCCTGCATGTGACAAAATAAACTATTTAATGTAAGTTTTGAAGCTGAAGATGGTTCAATCTCACATATCTTTATTAAAAAATCCTTTTGATTATCAAACATTTCCACAGATACCAAATATATCAGGTTGAATATGTGGAAAAAGTGTCAACTGATGCTTAGGACAACTAGAATCATGCAATTTGATGTGTGGGCAACATCAAACAGCATCAATATCATGTTGGAACAAGCAGATACAGAATAAATGTAAGTGGAAATAGTGAATGCAGACTCTTGCCATGATATTGTAAGTACACAGTGTTTACCTAGATCAACATATGTGTCCTCATCTTTAAATTAATCAGATTGCTTGCTGATCGTGTGTTTTTTTTGTCCTTTATGAAATTATTTATTATTCTTCTAGGTGTGAATTAAATGTCTTTGACTTGCAAAAGCACATATCATCGAGCTAATCAGTGGCAGCACAGAAATGAATCAGACGTGAGGAAACGAATGATTTGATTGAGTTCCCATTGTTACTGTTTTCTTCATCTGAAGTCACAATACTGTATACTTACCTTTATGTCAATGCACTGGAATCAATACGCAGAAATACGTCACCAATCCCAGCTGTGAAGAGAGAATAATGACCTTTTTTTCTACATCCGTGCTTTAATGATCAAATAAGTGTAATTCTTCTAGTGAATGTTTTTCCAAAGATGTTTGATTTATAGGTTGAGGTAAATGTGTTGAAGACGTTGTCCAACAAGGAAGTGAGTTTGTTTTTGGTAGTCTGCACTTTGACAGCGACTAATAAGGTACATTCCCTGCAGCTGTTTCCTCACGAATGTTACCCTGTCAGCACCACCAACTTAAAGGACCATACCAATGTTTTTTTTTTAATGTCTCAGTAACTACAAATCATGTTTACTTCACATTTTTGCCTATTACTTTCCATTCAGTTGCATAAAATGATGTATTACTTGACAGACTAATGCAGACTTGATGTTTTCTTGTACAACTTGCATCTAAAACTCATGATTAGTAAAATAGGCTGCGGTGTTGTATGAGGTTTAAATGCGCTAAATACATTGGTATAGTCCTTTAAATGCAGGAGATCATTATCTAAACCTTTTTTTGGCATCAAAGTTAAACTCACCTGAGGCCAGTGGTCTATTTTTCTGTTGCAGGAAAAGTAACAAAATGTTGTGTGTGTTTCAGTGTCCATTAATGTAACCATGTTTGTATAAATGATGTATTAAAAGAGCTGGTTTTCACCTACTCTAACTGTTATGACTCAGAAGTGTGTTTGATGACTCAATGCTAATGTTAATGTGTAGGAGTAACTTAAATATAATCATTCATGCTTGTTTTTAAGAAAGAGAAGGACGATGTGTTTTCCTCTTTTTCACATTTGTACGTTTTCTTAGCAACACCTCTTTTTTTAACCCTTACATACTGTTCACAGCTGTAAAAACACCATATACACATTTCTTTTTAGCAGGATAGCAACTTCTACATCAAGTTCTTGGTGTTCCTAAAATTCAAATCATTTCTTTATAACTGTTATGCATTCATTAACAGCATGTCAGTAGCTGTGAACTTAGCAACTTAGCATGTTCTTTACTGGCATCCAAATGTCCAAAAGTTCCAAAACTGCCCAAGTTAATTTAACCCTCCTGTTGATAGGTGTTATCTCAAAAATTAGGTATAATTTCATTTAAATGAGGCCTTTTCAACGTCATTTCCAACAATATGTGTAAAAACTGTGGTAATAAGTTGGAATGAAGTTGACTGAAAATGTCTAACACGGAACTGGGTGATAATTTATATATTATGTTTTTAAACAGTCAAACTAAACCAGGACAAGGTTGACGGGAAGAAAACAGGAAGGTTAAATACAGCTGCTCACTTTTTATTATCATTACTTATTTTTGTCTGAGTAGAAAAAGACTCTACTGTCCACTGTGTGTCAAAGGGTTAGCCATTTGCAAAGAAATAAATGCAAAAGCCAAAGCCATTTATTACAAGTGTTTAATTACTTTAAAAGAATACATTTTACAGAAATTAATATACAAAGTAGCATTGTGTGTTATAAATATTAAATCATACTTTATTCATACATTTCTCCCCTGCAGGCCTGATGATAACTTCAGTACTGTAGCATGTTAGATTATAGTGTTTTAGTAGATTTAGTAGAAGTACATTTTTATTGACTTTAACTTCACTGATAAAAGTACTGAGTATACAATATTCTTCTTTCTCTCTCAAAACTATTTCACCACATTTCAAGATTGTTCTAAAAATGAAACCTGTTTTTTGGGGGGTCAAAAATGTAAAAATGTACAAAAGCAAGATCATGTAAACATTCATTCATTATTGAAGAGTGTCTGGTTTAAAAAAAAAAGACATTTGCAAAATCATCAAGGTTTGAACTTGAGGGCGAGCTCGTCCAACGCCGCCACCAGCTTCTCCTCCTCCTGAGCTGTGGACCTGGAGGAAGCCAGAGGGAGGTGCGTCGCCACCGCTTTACGATCTGGAAGAAATTTTGGAGTTATGATTAGATTTTCACCTCTCTAAATGCAAGGCAAATATCACAAAGAGAGAAGGAGCTCTGTGTTTCTGACCCTGGAAGAAGAGTCCGCTGGGCTGCTTGGAGGCAGACAGAGAAGCAGCAAGCCACACCACCGTGTCTGCACCCATCGCCTCCGTCCTCAGTCTGGACTGCATCTTAGCGTGGAAGGAAGGCATGGAAGACTGGACGGCTGCAGAGAGGAAGACAAAGCAAAATGCAGATGAGTATTAACAGATGTGGTGTTATACTGTACATGCTGCTCGCTATTACACTGTACAGCTAACATGCATTGATTTGGTTTCTCAAAGCAAAAACCAACATAGAAATCACATTTGCTGCTTTTAGTTTCACATTTTTGTTAAGTGAAAATGTTCTGGGTTTTGGACTAAACAAGCAATCTGAAGACTCCCTTTTGAATTCTAGAAACTTGTGATGGACATTTTTTCTGACATTTCTTAGACTAAATGATTATTAAAAAAACAGTCAAATTATTCATCTCACTCTTCACACTAGGCATGTCATGATAACTACATTTATTGGACGAAATATTGTCTCATAAATAATCAGAATAAATGATATTATTGTCATTTTATACCACTGATATAATGATAATATAATAGCATAATAATGCTAGGGGGGAGAGGGAGTGTAAATGATTGGTTGATGGTCATTTTATGTGTGGCTTATTTTTCTTTTAGTTTCCTTATCCATTTCCTCCATCCTTTTGTCTTGGATCTTTTATTTTGAAGGCTTTGTGAGCAAAACAGGAAGTAGACGCAATGGTTGTCTTGGAGACGGTGACTTGCTAGCGCAATGGGCCCATCAATTAACGGTGTTAAAGTCAGTGTAAAGTAAGAATAAATATGTGTTCTGAGTTTGACATACCACAGAAAAGTGTGTTGTTAACCACCCTGTCAAATTGGAATGATTAAAAAATCATTCTCTGCTCCCAAACGCTGAAACCCCGCCCCCTACCAAGAGTCGGCTGTCAATCAAAGTCACCACCCTACCAGAAACATGGACGCTACGTCTGCTTTCTGCTGCAAACTCAGCAGTTAGCTCGGCGGCTAACTGGCTAACTGTAGACTGTAGTAGCAGTAGTGTGCTGAATGTATTTATACCTCTATAGCAGCAGGGGCGGTCTAAATGGTTGAAATGCTTTTTACACCTTTTTTAGAAATACACTTATGACCTATTTAATGTGTTTAGAAGAAAATGTTTGAATTTACACAGTCTTTAAGAAAAGATTATTAAGTTATTATTTATGATAAATGATAATAATAATAATAACTTTATTTTGTATAGCGCCTTTCATGAAACCCAAGGTCGCTTCACAATAAATAAACATCATAAATAAATGAGACCTATCTGGAAAGGGAACAAGGTATTGTTTGTTTTGTTGCATTTTATTAATAATGTATTTATAATATATTTATGTTAAGTAATATTTATACTTTTTTAGACTAATTTGTAACGGTTGATGATAACTGTTGAAAGCAATGGATGGATGAATAACGGTTAAATGCTAGATCATAACTTGTGATTTTATTTTATAAATATGTCAGTGAATCCTTTTATTGATGCCTGTCTGTTCATTTTAATGGACTTTGAGTGACATTTGAGTTATACTAATTTATTTGTTATCTATTGGTTGTAGCTCTTCAGTGTTTTTGGAAGAACAGAAAGGACAATCATTGTTCAAATCAAAGGATAACGGTAAACATAAGTAATAACAGCTTGTTATTGCTTGTGTACTTACATATTATTTATTGTTCTTTATTCTTTTTATTTTTGCTGCTGTAACACTGCTGCATGGGACTAATAAAGGAATATCTTATCTTAACTAGGCTTTGCATTAATATAATATTATATTATCATTATGTCAGTGGTATAAAATGATCTTCAATATTATCATTTATCGCGATTATTTCTGAGACAATATATGGTCCAGTAAATGTAGTTATCAGGACAGGGCTAATCTTTACACTTCACATTAAACCTCAGTTAAACCACATGTGTTGCTACAGCTGCTGTCAGACTCTGAAGGACCCAGCAGTGAGATTTGAGAGAGCGTAATGTTTGGTGTACCTGGTGTGTCGGCCCAGCCGGGGTGCATGGAGGAGAAGTGGATGTCTTTGTGCTGGGAAGCCCATCTCTCTGTCAGAATCACCTGCTGTCTCTGTCAAAAGGAAAACACTTCAACAAACACAGATACATGCAGTGTTTAGTTGCTAAGTGAGTGTCTGGTGCACAGCTGTGGTTACTTTGTTCTGAGCGTAGACCATGGTGCCGTCAAACGTTCCCTTCTCAACCTGCAGGTCGTCTACGTTCAGCTTCTGTGTGAGCATCCCGCCTGAAGACACTGTGACCTGCACACGAGATGTTTACTTTAACCCTCCTGTTGTCCTCCAGTCAAGGAAGGAAAGGAGGCAGGAAGGAAGGATGGAAGGGAGGAAGAAAGAAGGAAAGGAGGGAGGGAGGAAGGATGGAAAGATGGAAGGGAGGAAGAAGGAAGGAAAGGAGGGTGGGAGGAAGGATGGAAGGGAGGAAGGAGGAAGGAAGGAAGGGAGGAAGGAGGAAGGAAGGAAGGAAGGAAGGAAGGAAGGAAGGAAGGAAGGAAGGACGGACAAAAGAAGGAAGGAAGGAAGGTAGGAGGGAGGGAGGAAAGAAGGAAGGAGGGAGGGAGGAAGGGAGAAAGGAAGGTTAAAAGAAAGAACCAGTGACAGTTAATAGCGGTCACTCACTCACCACTCTGGGGTCTTCAGCGTTCTTCAGAGCAGGTATCAGAGCTGTGGTGAGGACGTATGTACCTGAAATAACGAGGAAATAAA
Source organism: Scomber japonicus (assembly GCF_027409825.1). NCBI lineage: Eukaryota > Metazoa > Chordata > Actinopteri > Scombriformes > Scombridae > Scomber > Scomber japonicus. Next base: position 28,841,790 of record NC_070588.1, read on the forward strand.
AGGTCACTTGAACTCATCATTAACTTAGAATCTCTGTTTTTTATATTTGTACTGGATTCTGTTTCCAGCTGTTTAATGTGAAGCTGCTGTGTTCATAAATACACACACGTTTGGCTTCTTTTGGTGAAAGAACAAGAAGGATTGATGTAGAAAAAAGGGGATTTTCACATTTTTTTGGTACTAATCGAAATGTGTCTAGAGGACAAAGTATTGAACATTGGTATTAGATGTCTGGTCATATTAGTACTTATTCTTCGATCAGATTATTTACCATTTCAATCTGAATTGAGCCAATCTGATCTGTTTTTTCAGGCACATTTCTTGTTGTACTGCTGCTTTTATTTAATCATTTACACTAAAATTTGAGACCTTTTCTTACATGAACAAAAAGAAGATTGTAGAAAAGATCATAATTCATATTTCTCAAAACATGTCTACAGAAACGTAGGTATGTTAACCAAATGAACAACACTTCTCTTTGTTCCTTACCAAGTGTATTAGTGGCAAAGTTCTTCTCTAACCCTTCCTCTGTTAGCTCTCTCTGGTTCACCATGCAGCCTGCATTGTTGATCTGGTGACAAATGACAAGTGATGAAATTACAGTGCAACATAGTATGAGTGTGTGTGTGTGTGTGTTTATATATGTGTGTGTGTGTGTGTGTGTGTGTGTGTGTGTGTGTGTGTGTGTATCACCTACCAGCACATGTACACTGTTGTTTTGTGAGAAGCTCTGGGCGAACTCCCACACTTGTCTGATGCTGGACATGTCAACGATGTGGACATGGACATTCTGAATAAACAGAAAACATCATTATAATAATTATACTACTACTACTACTACTACTACTACTACTACTACTACTACTACTACTACTACTACTAATAATAATAATGATAATGGCTCAGTGATACACTTTGTCAGGAGTTACAGTGTTATTCATGTTTCTGTTTCATACACTGTAAAAAGTTATACATTTTTTTTATTAGATTTGGACCTGTTGCTGACTTAAAAGCTATTCAGACTGTGACAGAAGAAGGTCTCTGATCTCTTGTTGAGTCAGTTTGTTGTTTATGTCACACATGATTCCTACATGGGCTGCACTTTGAACAAAAATGGATGTCACAAATTGTTTAGTGTTGAAGGAGGGCCAAAGCACAAAGAAAAGGCTGTTTTTGGAAGTGTAAGCCCTCTAGTGGACAAACTGTTACTCTGTTAGAGGTAAACAAAGACAGTGGAAAGCAGACAGACAGACAGACAGAGACAGACAGACAGACAGACAGACAGACAGACAGAGACAGACACATGATATGTGGCATCTCACCTCATTTTTACTCCGTTCTACTATTTCATCTTTGGCTGCGTCTGCTCGCCCTTTGTTTCGACAAACCATGTGAACAGTTCCTCCTGCACATAAACACATGTCAGTGGACTCACATCACATCAAAGATTATATAAAAGTCAGAAACAGGCTGTACTGCTGTTGTAGAGGTGTCCAAAAAAAAAAAAAAAAGCCTAGAAATGTAAGTTCTAAAGTTACATTTCTATGCATAACACACATGATGCACTGTGGATGCAAATATATGTATCTTGTATAAACTCTAACTAAACTCTGTCTGCTGTTAACTGTGGACACTCTAACACTCACCTCTGTTGGCTATTTCCTGCGCTGTGGCTTTTCCTATGCCGCTATTGGCTCCTGTTATCACAAAGGACCTCCCACTCAGGTTCACCTCCAGGTCTGCTGGAACGAAATGCTTGGCTGCAGCTTCATAGCCGCACCTGTTAGGAGCAAAGTGCAGTATGGTATAGACTCACAGTAAGTATCACACTGCAACATCCAGTCTGCTTTAGTCTAGTTGTTGGTTTTGATATCATCTGCAGCTTTCATGCATCATGTATTTCATTCTTACTATGAAAATAAAACCTGACTATCTGTTTATAAGACTGTGTGAACATGAAAGCTGATGATGACTTACTTTCAATCAGTGATCGCTTCATCTTACATGTAGAAATATTTTACTTATTGGAAGTAGAGTTTGACCGATATATCAGTCAGCTGATAATATTGGCCGATATTCACATCGGTGTCAATTAATATGATACGATTTTTAGTTATATAGGCAGCATTTTATGTATATATGACTATTTTTCTTAATTCATGTTTAATATATGCATATGTTGTTGTTTTTTTCCGTTTGTTACACATATTTAAAAAAAATTAATAACTATTCAAAATATTAAATTACTGTTTCAGTGCACTGATGTCATTTTGCAGACTTTCATTACATTTGTGTTTATCGATATATATATATATATATAAATGTAGTGTATAAATTAGATTATCAGCCAATATATTGGAATTTCTTTGGTCACTAATATCGGTCCTAACATCGGTCCCAAAAATCCAGTATCAGTCTGGCCCCTAATTTGAAGTATATTTAACTATTTGAGGAAAAATCATTACGAATCATAGATGATTGTCTTCTAACTGATATAATTATTGCAGGTAACATGTGACAGTATTATCACCATTATCTTGTCTTATCTTTCATAAGTGTTGATGATTTGTTTTGTTGAGTAAGAGAAGCTATTTCCTCCTCAAGACTAAAAATATCATTGATGGCGAGAAAAAAAAATGGATGAGAAGAAATATATCATTATCCATACTGCTGGAACAACCCCACATTTACTTATTGATGAATCAATGAAGTCATTGATCAAGCAAAGATAACAATCAATGAGTCCAGCTTCTCAGAGAGGACTTTCTACTACTTGCTCTAGATTGAATGTGTGGATTTGACTTGTTGGTTAAGTGTCAGAGGCATGTTTACTCATGTTATAGACTATAGTACAGCCTTTGTATTGAGTATTGCATAAGTCCTACTAGTTACCACTACCTGTGCCACACATATAACAGCTACATACTATCACTAACAAAGCAACATGTGTGTGACTTTAAGCCTCATAATCCTGTCTGATAGCAGATCTGAAGGACAACACCACAAAAGTAGGATCAGGTAAATGTTCACTTTACATTAGAAGCTCTCAGTAGAAATAATAATCTATCCACTTACTTTGTATATTCTTGGAGTCCTTTCATTAACCAAACGGCATTCCTGTAAATGGACATGTTTAACGAAAAAGTAACCGCTCAGCTTGTCCTGTCGAGCTTGGTTCACTGTTAGTTTCATAAGAATGACTGCTGCTGGTTATGTGTGTATGTTATGTAGTAAGATGAACGGGGAGTCACGTGTATGATCACCGGAAGTAGCTACGTTATACAAACATTGTAGCGCCCCTGGTGGACCATATTACTGTGAATACGAATAAATAACATTAAGCTACTCTTTTATTTTAACATATGACTTTTAGATTGAGTAAAACGAAAAAAGACAGAAAAAGGAAAAATATAATAGTAACACCAACTGAAATAGTCACTATTAATAAGAATGTTTCGGCGAAATCTTGCAGTTGTCAGGATGGCCGAGTGGTCTAAGGCGCCAGACTCAAGGTAAATCCTTCCTGTGAAAAGGGACTTCTGGTCTCCGAATGGAGGCGTGGGTTCGAATCCCACTTCTGACACTAAACCTTTTGACACCGTATGGATAAACTGCAACACCCGCTTACACATTATAACAATTATTTTTATTATTGTTACTATAAAGGATATAAATATTTTTCCACCACTGGAAAGAAAATACTGATGAGTGTTTCAGTGTTATAGTCTGTATTTAATCATATGGACTTCAGTGTGACGGGCTTAAATCTGACTTTGCATTTAGTTTTCAATAATAATATTCGCCACTATCAGAAGAGTATATGTGCAGGCTTGTGTGTGTGTGTGTATTTGTGTGTTTGTTTGTTGTCAGTTGTTCATTGACCAGTGGAGTCAATTGCAACAAATAATAATAATAATGCAACAAAAGTGATGTTTCATCTCCTCCTTTATAGGGACATTTTACATTGTGACCACTGATATCAACACACATTAACAATAACACATTTCCAAAGCCCTGTGCACGGTAATGGAGCAGCAGCGCCCTCTGTTGGTAACGGCAGAGAGGAAAAAGCTTACAGCACCAGGCCCGACCCTGCTTAACTTCCGAGATCAGACGAGATCGGGCGAGCAACTACACATGCTGCAGAAAGCATATTTAAATATGACATTATTCAAACAGTGTTTGGGATTCACGTGTTCGTCCTTTCTATTCTTTACAAAAGACGAGTCTGGTGATATTCTATATGTTTTCATAAAATCCCATTACAAGACCCAGTCTAACAGTGAATTGATCCTTCGAACAAGCGACTGGCCAAAACTTGATATTTTGAGTTGTGGCTTAACTAAACTAAACGTCGTCTGTGACACGTCAAACGTTCATTTTAAAATAGCTTACTTGATGCCTTCAGTTGTGAATAACAATCTCTCGGCCTACACGTCCTCTGGTTAAATAAGGCAGCAGCTAATATTACACCAAAAAAGCTTTAAATTGCCATGTCAATAGGCATGAAAACGTTGATCAGTCTAACATTCGTTAGCAGTAATCAAACAGCCTTCTTGCCAGTACTCTTGTACAGTTGTCAGGATGGCCGAGCGGTCTAAGGCGCCAGACTCAAGGTGACAAACCTTCCTAAGAACGGGACTTCTGGTCTCCGAATGGAGGCGTGGGTTCGAATCCCACTTCTGACAACAACCTTTTCTCTGTTCGTAAGGATAACTTTGAATCGTACAGTTCCTTTCTCTCATCACTTGTTGATGTGAGATATTTATTCTTAACACGTTTTAACACTTTGGATGTGACCTTAAGGTTTTGTTTAACAGTAGCTTAAATGTAAACATCAAAATTTAACTCACCTGTATTAACTACTAATTAATAAAAAAAAAACATTTGATAATAAAAAAACAATGATTGGTAGATTTTTGGAAAAAAATAATTAGTAAACACCAAGCCTATACAAAGATGTTTAGCAGCAGTGGTTATAGCTTGTATTGCACCCTGGGTGAACCCCCCCTTCAATGGCCCCAGCAACCCCCCTTTGCCACCTTCCGATAGTAGCATGTCCTGCTGTGACACTTTTACTTATTGCATCAGTAGCTACTGGACAAAAAACAGCCTTCACTTTAACCACCTAATAAAGATCATACATTACTAGCAGGGTTGGAAAGGTTACAAGGCTACTTGAACCAGCTACTTGAACCAGGTCGTAACAAATGAGGGCTTGTCTTAACCGTAATGCCATTTTTGGGTTTTTATTTTTATTTTCTTGATAATTTTGGGCTCTGTTCATGCATATGGCATCACATTTTCCAGTTATTTTTTAAATATTATTTCAACATATCACATATAATAGCTCTATACTAAACTGTAAAGAAATCATTTTAGAGCCCTGGCTTCAAAGTGGTAGCTGTTTTTTCCCAACAGATGGCGCCATTTAGCTATATTTTGCCTATGGGAGAATACAATCCAGTGCTTCCCCGTCCTGCTTGTTATGTATTATGAAGCACAGCAGACCAGTGAAAAATGTGACTGTATCCAGAATGACCTGGATGTGTGGTATGTATGTGTGTATTGAAAAATAAATGTGTGTGTGTGTGAGTGTATGTACATAAATGTGTTTATGTGCTGATACAAATGGAGAATTTGTATTGTCTTAAGTCTCTCTCTCTCTCTCTCTCACGCACACACACACACCCACATACATGAATGCAGGTCGTCAAACCCAATAGAATAAAATATAACACTACAAACGTGCTGTACATTTACTGTATAAGTAAGTCAGTTATTGAGCTTTGAGCATTTAAAAAAAAAAACAGTTGTACTACTTAAATGGGCATTTAAAGGGTTAAAATGGGTTATGGTCTTTTGACACTAACATTTTTGTCCCTAATGTGCCATGTGTAACATTTTCTAAAATAATGCATAAGGATAAAGGTTAGTATAGTGAAAGTGTGTTTGGTGCATCAGGGCTCATGGTGTCACTCTGCTGCTGGTTAGTTGATTTGGTCCAAATGTATACTGGCATGGTGCTTTTGTATTGGGAAATACATCATGTGTATTGGGATTTTCCCATTCGGCCTAAGTGTGTTTACAAGATATTTAACCGACAAAAGCAGTCCATAATGTCCAGTAAACACAGCATGCTCATGTCTCTTTAAAAACAAGATGTGGCCTCGCTTCCCGCTACCAAAATCCTTCGCCTTCACAGGGTGTCCTCCCAGTTGAGACAGTGCCAGGTGGTGACAGTCACATTTTCCCACCCAGTGTTGGAGATCTTTGTCACTATACAGGAAGTGGTAAGAGAAACAGGGAATATTGAGATGACAGGCAGCTGTTAGAAGTTGTAGACCTAAATAAATGTACTCTATTGAAACCAATATAACAAAAACAATCATGGCTAGTTTCAATTCAATACTAAAGAGAATCATTTCCATTGATCAGTGTTGATGATGTGTTTTCTTCTGTTTGCAGAGCATCTCAGTCTGCAATGTGGTGTGGTCTGAATAGTGATACACCTCTGGAGCACGTTGTATTATTTGATGTATTTTTTTGTGGTGTTTTTGATGTTCTGTCCTCATTTTTCAGACCTTCTGTTTCGCCCTCTGTTCTGGTCATCAGTCTAAATTTTGAGTTTATGCTTCTTGTCTCCCCTGTTTTCATCTAATGTGTTGTGCCACTTGGAAATACTGTCTTTTTCTGGGGGTGGGGGGTGGGAGGTCTGTTTTTAATGCTTGGTTTGCACTATTTCGTCACTTGCTAAATAAAAAGCTAGATCGTTGAGCTTGTGGTCAAACACTATTAACATGTTTTGACCAGTGAGGAATACTACACTATAAAGTAACCACTGCATGTACAGAGGGACATTTAGTGTGACAGCTGAAGATCTCTGATATCAAGTTACAACATAAAACGTGAAAAAGAGATATCACCTGGGAATGTTAAAGACAGCAACAAAAACAGAAAATCTATAGCAGCCATTTAAGCAATAAAATAGATAAAGATTTTGATTGAATTATTTTATTGTTTCTTAATCTATTTTTCCTCAGTTTTTGTTTCTTTTTGATTCTTGTTACTAATTAATGGGTAAATAGTTTGTTGTGTCAGTTTAAAATCATTTCCAGCATTGCAAGACATTAAAGACAGAACTAAAGTGAACCCATTAGGGGAGAGTGGGGTAAGTAGTGCCAATTTTTACTTAAAGTGCCCTTATAGCAAGGGGATAACAGTAATGGCTCCAACTAAGATATCTACAAATAGTTTGCGATGTTGTGCTTCCCTGGGAACAATTACTTTGGATCTTAAACAAACTGTTTGAGAAATATAGCTTTAGAAAAAAAAGTAGTCTTGTGGCACAACTTGCCCCGGGTACGGGGTAAATTGTGCCATTAGAGAGAATACAGTGGGGTAAATTGTGCCATTGATAATTGAAGTAAAACTGATCATTTTAATCTCACAAACGATAATGCTATATAAAAGCAAGACAAATTCAATACAAATTACTTATAAAAACGTTTATTTAAACTTTAACAACATTTAGATTTTAACAACATTAAAGCAAATTTTCTATAACAAGGCCTATACGGTCACATGAACACAACTGACTCATACTCTACTAGGCCTACTACTGAACATCCCACTTGTCAATGCTGCAGGGGAATGTGAATTTATGCTCCCTTCTGGCTGTACCACCAAGTTTTTGTGGTGTGGCTAGTTTTTTGAGCACATCACCTCTAGTGATGACTCCTTCATCATTCTCTCTAAATGTGAAGACGGGCTTTCCATCAACTGACCTCTTACAACTTTGCTTCAGAAACTTTGCACTGATCTCGTCACCTTCAATATTCTCCACCAATCCAACATAGTTATAGGATTTGGATTTTTTACCTGCAAACTTCACAATGACAAAGTCACCAGCAGACAGATCCTTGTCACCATCATCTGCATCACTCTGACCATCTGAACTCTCATAATCAGTGGTATCGCTAAGTGGAATCAGAAAGTCACTCTCTTCTGAGCTACTGGAGAGCACTTTCTTTTTGGGTTTGGTTGGTTTTGACCCTTTCAGGGTCCCCTTCTTATTTCCATTCCTTTTCTTCTTTTCAGCCTGTTCCTTTTCTCTGCTGTGTGTCTTCTCCAGGCCATCTTCTGCCTCATCATTGGTGGTGGAGTTTTCTTCTGAGCTACTGTACGTTCTCTTCTTGGTTTTGTTTTGATTTGCAGCTTTCATAGCCCTTTTCTTCTCTTTTTCATTCTTTTTCTTTGTGAGCCTTCTCCAACTCCATCTTCTCAGGTGTGTCGGTCAAGATTCTTGTTTTCACTTTCTTTTTTACAATTCTTTTCTTTCTTTCTGTGGCTTTTGGCAAGGGAAGAATGACTTCTGGAGACACATAACCCAAGTGAGCAGATTCTTCACTTGATAAGTGCTTGGGATTTAGCAGAGTGGCAGGTGGCTCTCCTGGGTCTGGACCTGCTTGAAGGAAAGGAAAGGAAAGGAACTTTATTGTCATTGAACACAGGGAACAACAAGATTTTGTGGTCAGATGGAGGGTAAGCTTGAGCCGCGCCACTATGTGCACCGCCAGTATTGGCCTACAAGACTTTTTTTTTAAATACCTGTGACATGTGTGGGCTCATGTGATGGTCCAGGCAGGTGAGCAGCTGCACTTGTGGAGGGCTCTTCTCCAGGCAGGTCAGCAGTTGCACTGGGTTCATCTTCTGGATTTGCCCTGTCTGTCACCACTGATGGTGCATAGTCTTCTTCCGGGAAGATGCCCCTGTTGAAAGGATATATGCCTGTTGCTCTAAAACCTGAGGTTATGTTTGTTGGTGACATTGCAGAGAGGAACGCTTGCTTCACAAGTTCCGGGACCTTGTAAATCGATACGGTTCGCCCAGGATGTGATCGCATGATAGGTTTTGAGTGGTCCGTAGACAGTTTTGTCTAATGGTTGCAAGCGGTGTGAGGTGTGAGGTGGCAGGGTGAGCATAATGACCCCATTCTCTTTAGCAGTTGTCACTGACTTAAGTGAGATGTGAGACTCATGGTTGTCCAGAATGAGCAGGACTGGGTGATCGGTGGAGCAATTGGTGTGGCGGATGAAGAGCTCCAGGAAGATGAGGAAGGCGTCTTCATTCATCCATCCAGACTTTGTACAATGACCAATGGAACCTGCTGGTGATCCATTCATGAGGCTGTCATTGAAGCGGACACGCGGGAAAATGAACATGGGTGGGACTGCATTTCCAGTGGCGTTTACTGCACAGGCCAAAGTGACAAGCTCTCCTCTTTCGGCAGATGTTACTGAACCCACTTGTTTCTTCCCTTTCTCTGTGACAACCTGCTTGGGTGTCTGCACTGTTGTCACACCAGTTTCATCCATGTTGTACATCATGTGTGGCGGGAAGCTGTACCTGAAATTAGATAAAAGGTAGTGCTGATGATCAGAGAAGTTAAAGCAGTTTTACCATACTTGGATGTGGTTGTGTGTGTAAATGTCAACTCTGCTGCTGAGGACAGAAGACCCTCTAGAGGTGTGTGTGTGTGTGTGTGTGTGTGTGTGTGTGTGTGTGTGTGTGTGAGTGAGTGAGTGAGTGTGTGAGTGAGTGAGTGAGTGAGTGAGTGAGGCGCCTTGGAGTGTACATGTGATCATATCAGCATGTCAAAGCCAGATGATGATTAAGTTACCTGTCCATCACTTTATAGAGGTTATCAAAGAACTCCCCCACGTTGTGCTTATTAAAGGCAGAAGCTCTTCCAAGAGAGGTTGCTTCAGGAACGCGGCATGCCAAATGGTATCGTGCCTTAAAGGCATTGAACCAATCAGGTCCTAGAAAAGGAGCAACTGAGACGTTACTGACACGCTGCTGAAATGTTCCCGGTGGAGACACTCTCATTGATTATAGTATTACCTATCAGCTCCGGTGACCGCGGCGCAGCTGTAATGTGCCGCTGCCGGACCCAGTGGAAATTGGGCTTTAAAGCCTCAGCAGCTGCTCCCGCTCCGCAGGTAGCATTTCTATTTTTGACGGAGCCGTTTCCAACTCGCGACAAGCTCAAAAGAGCAGATTGCACCAAACAGGAAGTCCGACACTGAATCGGCATAATAAAACTTCCGTTTTTCAAAATAAAACAACCCATGCAGCCTCCCGATCGTATTTCAGCAACAAACAGGAATAAAACAGACAGATAAAGACTCCATCTAGCTACGTAACCTACTGACAGATGGGATAAGCACAAAAATCAAAGAAAATTACCAAATCAACCAAAATTGAGCAAATTAACAAAATCGGGCCGTTTAGTTGTGCTGCTACTACAGTAATTACTGTAGACTAAAGGCACTCGTTCGGATTTGATTGGGCTGCCGTAATTACTGTATTAACAGTGCAACTTCATTTTAAAAGGCAGCTTTCTCTACCAGAGCATGCTCCGGTCCGCTGCTGTAACGCTCCCGGTGTGAGTTGACGCCGGGCAGAGGACGGAGCTAAACCGTAGCACAGCGGTTCCGCACCGCTGACGAACCCAGTGGAAATCCCCAGTAAGCCTTGCTCACCATGTGTCCCATGCTGCTCCAGGGTCATATTTGAAGAATATATGATGTGTGTGTCTATTTCTAGACTCCTGACCTTATTTCTACAAGCAGGTGGCCACAGCAATGACTGCACTGAAGGAGATTAACATCATCCATGCAGATATAAAACCAGATAACATAATGTTGGTGAATAATCAGATAAGACCACTTCGAGCCAAACCTATAGACTTTGGCTTGGCCATTTCACAGCACAAGATCAGGAAGGGCATGCTAGTGCAGGCCCTTCATTATAGGTAAGAGCTATAGAGATATTGATAATTAGTGCCACGGGTTCTCAGCTCCGAGCCGGGTTCTCAGCACCTTTGAGAAAATCCCAACAATATATACATCAAAACGTGCAGCTCAATCAGGGGAGGGGTGGTATGACTTTTGGTGTTGAAATTCCAATTTTTCCCAAAGTTATTCCCAAAAAAACAGGAGATTTCTCCATTGGAAATGAATGGGAAATTTTTGAAAACCCCCAAAAATTTCACCTTTTTTCAGAGTTGTCTAGCTCTCCCATACGTACCCATACTCATTCAAACTTTAAAACGGAGGAAAACTTGTGCTCTCTCCAAAACACCAAATTATTTTTACATAACATGTAAACTTTTCAAACTATGAGCAGTCAAACGAGGAGTGGATATCACTTTTTCTTCAAAGTTAGAGTGGAAGCGGCAGTTAGCTAGAGTGTGAGAAGCAGTAAAAAATAACCTTAATTTTTGTTCTTAACTCGAGCTCACGGCCAAACCGTAAAAAGGAGACAAATAATTTTTGGTCAAAATGTAGACATAGGTGTTGGGATTCATAAAATGTGAAGTGGACAGGCGGGGTCTGCACAAAATTTAAACGGGGGGGCCGAGACCGGCCGCAATACCTGTCTCGCTCCCCATTGAACCTAATGTAATCGTCTTCTTTTTACAAAATAATCTCACTCTGTGTTCACACTGAGTTTACTCACTCACTTTAAGGAATATCTGAATAAAATAAACACTGACAGAATCTGCCGGCTTCTGTCTCTCACGGTGTTTTCGGTTTTTGGACAGGCGTTTCGGTTTTCTCACAGTTTGCAATTGTTCGGGACCTTGTCAGAAGCCAAATTCTTCAGAATTTTAAGATTTTTTTCCAAGCAGATCCTCAAATCGCCGTAGCAACCGCACGGCCTTAGCTGACTTTAGCAACCTGTCGCTGGGCAGAATCTGACCTACTTTTTTGTGATTGGCTAATTCTACCTGTCTGTCTGTTTTGCCAGTTAACCGAGCTAATTCATTTGAATGGAGTGATTAATTCATGTTTACTGTGGGCAAAATAAATAGTTTTATTGTTTTGTATTGTAGTTATATGATTTGTGGTATATAAAAAGATTCAACATTTATCAATAGAAGATGAACAAAATGTACATAATATAATCTCATACAACCGAGTCATTGAAAATAAAAAGTATAAAAAAATCTACTCTCTAAATGATTTGAAGATTTACTTAACCACTTAACACACGCCACTGTTTTTTATGCTGCTAGCCTAAACGACATGCCCAAGTTGTGAGCAGCACAGATCCCACATAGTTTGAGACTTAGATATGTGTCTGGTATCATTGGAAAGGAAACACTCTCAGGATTCTTGTACAAGTGTCTGTGTGATTCTGTGACTTACTGACAAAGAGTGGCAGAGGTTACAATGATGGGGTTGTTTACTCGCCCATAGGTTTGCCTTTACAATGACATGTGTACAGACATTCAGGGACCTCTCAGCGGGATATAGACACAATGAGGCCACAGCCACATGTCTTGGCTTCATGCAGTCCATTTGGAGTCAAAAGACCAAAAGATGAATTTTTCTGAATTATTTTTCAACAGGTATGTCCATGCGTTTTCCTCAGGTCCTTTTTGGAGACTCCAAATGGACACTTGGTTACCAAAGCTGTATAACCGCAATCAAACACCTATAACTTCACATCCCCTTTGCCTACAATCAAAATCTTGGTCTCTAATGAAAGCTGACGCCATATTATTATTATTATTATTATTATTATTATATATAACCATATTTTTTTTGTTTGGCCATATCTATCTATCTATCTATCTATCTATCTGTTTATTTTGGTATATATTTTGGTCAAGTCGAAGAAGAACCAACCGTGTACCAAAATGCCGAGTGCGTAATGATATATGGTTCAACTCTTTTATGCACAGGGCGCACGCCGGTTACGCTTGGAGTTTGTTTATGGACAGCCAAACTTAATAGCTTAGTGTCATACACCGTTGGAAACCTCTGACTATTGGCTAAAAGGTTATTAACTTCATTTCACCGAATATTTCCATTGGCTGGAACAGCAGTCAATCAAAGCCATGTCGTCATTGTTGTCGGTCACATGTCCTCATTGGCTTTGGAGACATGTACTGCCTAATCCTAAACACCGATTGGCTTGTGTGTGATGTCGTCAGAAGCAGGAGAGGCTCACGGTCGTAAACATCTAGTCACGTCTACTCTGAGATGAACGTGCAGGTCAGGAAATGACGTAAACGGACCGTATATGGTTTGTTATTTGTATTATTACGTTACGTGTTGGACTAAATACATGTTGACATATTGAGGAAAGTATTTCGGTTTTATGGAAACGGATTTCATATTTCACAAGAATGGATACTTGGCGAGCTGTACAGAAAGTCCTGAGTCATAAGATGATTGTTGTGGATAAAGGGAAGACTTTGAAGGTATGTAGGCATTATAGCTTTTCTTACTTAGCTCAGGGGCTAGCCGAGCTAATCGCTAATACTATTACGGCTGTGAGCAACATTTTAATATTTTCAGGGATGTTAAGTTGAGAATAAAGTACATTCATGAGGAAAAAATAAATCGTGTACTCGTCCCGGCAGTAGCCCCGTGGCACTCAAAATTTCCCTGGAATGTTTTATTATTTGCGCACTGCTGTTCAGTCCTGGGAATAAAATGACAATGGCGACACCTAGTGGCGCTGATTTTACATTTAAATGTAAGTATTGGGTTTTTATATTGTATTACTTTTCACCCTAACCCTGTTTTTATATTTATAAAGTCATGGTTTTTAGTCATTTGAACATTGAATGCCAGATATTTTAAACTTCAAGGGACCTTAAAACCTCAAGTCAGAGGTCAGAACGACCATTTATTTACAGGGGTGAAATATTCCACCGCTGTTGGATGGAGGTAAGGCAATAATAAATAGCCCATTTGTCAGTCCTACTGTCACTTTTTGTAAAACTTTGCATCCCTGTGTTAATATAATCTTGTGTTTACCTTTTCTCTTGCTTCTCTCTGTGTGAACAAAGAACAATTCTGGAAAAAATGGGCCTGTAAGGGAAGGTTGAGCCCCAACAGGCCAAAAAAAAGTGGGATAACCTTAAAAAACAAAGTAGGTGCAGGTTTGAATGATGATGTGGAAACTAAATTCAAATTATAAATTCTTCAAGAGGAAATCAGCATGCTTTTACAACCTACTGAGGGGGTCTCAGTCACCCAGTTATGAAGGCCTTAAGAGATACTGGGACAGGGATATAGAGGAAGAGATATCTGGGGAAACATGGGCGCAAATTATTGAATCATGGGTTAAAGTATCGAGGGAAATGCAGACCCGTCTGATTAATTATGAAATTATTAATAGAACTTACTGGACCCCATGTAAAATGGCACGGTTGGGACTTAGAAATTCTGACTTGTGTTAGAGATGTGATGCTTTTCATGGTACTTTTGTTCATATGTTGTATTCATGCCCCATGATAGACTTACTATGGTCTAAGATTATCTCCTTTATTAACACTGTAATGTCCTCTACTCTGGTACAACAACCTCTGCTTTGTCTACTAGGTGTGCTACCAAAGGGAAGTGGTCTAACTGTCCACCAGACGACATGGTGTACAACAGCACTTATTACTGGATGCAGGATAGTACTGCGACACTGGAAAACAAAAGAAGTTTTACAGGTGAAGGAATGGTTCGATGAGATGGCCAAGATTGCTTCCTACGAACGTCTTAGTTATAGGTTGCAAGACAAAGAAGACTTATACATGAAAATATGGGGCCCTTATACTGCAGCATCTTGATACAATTGTGGGTTGCACCCTTAAGCTAACTTCTGTCACCAGTCATCATTTGTATGCATATATTTATATTGGTGTAGGTTTATCGTCTCTGTTGGACTCCCTCTGTGTGTTTGTTTGTCTTTGTTTTTTAGAGGCTATGTTGAGCTGTGTTCGACCTGTGGTATGGTTGGTATGTATGTATTTTCTTGCTGAAAATTAATTGAAAAAAAGAGGGGACCGAGAGGTTAACCTGTTATTTTAACCCACAGTAATATTATCATTATCATTATTAGCTAGTTAACAGTTAGGGTAATTAACATACCAATACAATACATTAATGCTAGACATATAAACTGTAGATGGGCACATAATGCCATATAACCTGAACAATTCATTAATAGTTAAAGAACCCTTAATTTAATATTATTTTGTCATGAATCATCAAAACTAGATTGCGAAGCCTAGATAGACTGATAAGTGGATCGATAAACAGGTTTAGCATTATCTATCAAAGCTCTAAAATGAACTAGAATTATCTTGGACTTACTTTACTGGAATTATCTTATTAACTAAAAATATGTAGCTATTGTTTAATTAACCATTTTTCTTCTCCTGTTCTTCCCCTCCTTTCCCAATCCAGACCAGACCCCTACATCAACCTGGCTGTGCCTGTCCTGGAAATTTTTTTTAATCATGGAGACACCAGGCAGGATTTCAGGCTGAGCCAAGTACCCCTGGTCGCGGCCCGCGGCGTGCCTCAACGTTGATCCGCGCCCACATTGAGCCACGCCCCCCGCGCTTGACTCCTTTCGGGCGCCATCTGGTGGCGAATACTATGAACGGCAATGCATTACTTGTGGACAGAGTGACCTATTTATAACGAAACAATGTGTGTGTGTGTGCACACATTTGGGCGCTATAAAACATATATATATATATATGTTTGTTTTTTTAAATTGATTTACATAAGAAGATATTAGTCAAACCAAAATTGAGTGACTTTGAGATGTAACAAAACAGACATATCTCAAAAAAAAAATAAAGTTTTATTCAACACCTCTGAATATGTTTGGAAGAGTTCAATTGAAGTCTTGAAATTTGATGACTTTTCCCAGTGACCCAGTCCATAGAAACAGTAAAAAGAAATTATATCTGCATATATATCCATCAAAGCTGTTCACCAACAGGGTACAGGGTTTTTAATTTGAACTCATATGGACCATAGGAACAAAATGGACATGGAATAAGGTACAAAACAGGACAAAACACAGATGAACTGTATTGTTAAATTGTCTTCTGACAAACACAATGGAACAAGACACATGTGGTGCAATGAAAACAGATAAAACACATTGGGTTTCAGGTTTCAAAAGTGCCTGCATACGCCTTGTGTCCATAATCTCACTGCAGAACGCCTCATGATCTTCCTGCAGACTGAACAGGAAGATGAATGGTTCCCTTAAGTCCTCACTTTGCTCTTCATCCAGGCCTTCAGACATTCTAAGGAGTTCCACTGCCCTCAAGCGACCTTCCCTGTCCATGGAGACGACTTGGGGAAGGGAAAGTTTCCCCTTGAATGTTCTGGTGCTACACCACCTTGCTGCTTCCATGGTGTCCCGAAGCAGAGCATCCTCCTAATCAAAAATAAAGAAAACAATTATTAAAGTAAGAGTTGGAGAAGTGAAATAAGAAAAGCCCATAGCAGGCAACATACTGTACCTCCTTCCCTGTTCCCAGTCCTGGAATGTTCTCAGCTTCCTCTAGAAAGGAAACAGATTGTGGTTCTTATAGGCGCAATAACAATCTTAGCTGTAAAAAAGTAATAGTAGCTGATTTTTAGTATAGTGGTTTAATGAAAACAGAGAAATTACTGTCTGTAACATGATCCCACCTCTACAACTTTGATGGATGTGTGAACAAGAAAGCTGCTTTGAACAATACATTTCCAAATAAAATAGAAACATTGACAAAACAAAACAAACATAACTGGATAGACAAACAATATGTATGATGCACCTCTGTACTTCACTGAGGAATGGTCTTTTATATGATAGTCCACCATTTGTTTTGCAGCCGCATGGTATCTACAGAAAGGGCAGTTGAATAGTCCACTGTTGGTGCATTGATTCACGCTTGGTGTATCACCTTCCAGCAGGATACTGGTGTGTCTCTACATATAAGAGAGGAAAAGAATAGACACAAAAGTAATTAGAAATCCACAAGACCAATAATCTTAAAGAATTTTTAAACAACAAATGTTTATTCATGGATGCTAAGGGTTGTCTCCGCGAGAAAGAACAGCTGACCGTCTACTAACATGACAGCTGCAGCTGGACTGGGACAAATAATCAGCCGTGGATTGTTGGCCCAGACTGGCCCAATTGGCTTTTTGCACAGTTTCACTACCTCCCGAGGAAATAAAGGAGCAGTATTTAGTTCAGGAAGTAGTGGAGCTGTGTATTTTTTTCATATAGGCTACCACTATCATGATTGTTCTTCCAGATCCTGATTTTTTTGTTTTATTCAATAAACACCAGCACTTACTCTTTATCTTTCCTGTAGATTACTAAATATTTTCATGATATTGATTGATTTGATTACACATACTCTGATATTAGATCTAATGCTCATATGATCTTTTAGCCTATTTATCACAGATTAACTGATTTGTTAAACTTGCGTTTCTTTGTTAATAGGCTTGCTACTTACCATGTAATAATTAGCCTATCACAACAAAATAACAAATAAATAAAAGTAGCTAAATAGTGAGTAAATGAGACGACTGAGAAAGTCAACGCTAACCTACTACAGCATGTGGAAACTTCCGGTTTTCAAAATAAACGAGGACTGTCAAATCGTGATAAAAACACACGGCCTGGAAGCTATTGAGCTAAAATATGCATATGTATTTAAAATTAGTGTAGGAGCATAGTACAACGCTTGTTTTATGAGACAGCTTTTTAATGAAATTTTGGCGGTCCTCGTTTATTTTGAAAACCGGAAGTTTCCACGTGCTATAGGTTAGCTGGTTAGCTTACTTTCTCAGTCGTATCTCCGTCTATTTGCAGTCCGTAATCTTTGTTGGAGCGGCTGCTTGGCTGCTTGACTTCATACAGTCTCACATCATAGCAAACCGTAGCCTACACCAGATTACGGACTAATAAGAAGAACTCAGAATACAGTGGATCATCAAGGTGTAGAACCAAAGCCCTATATTAGAACGTCTCTGGTAGAACGCAAATACAAAGCAACCTACCCAAAAATAAAATACTGTTACTTTCCTTCCTTTTAAGTCACAAATATTACAAACATTGCAAAATAGCACGTCAAAACAAAAGAAGAAACCTTGCTTACCTCCATTTTGCAAACTGTGATTTACTCTTCCAAAGCCGGGTTTCTTCTGACTCTTCTTCTCGCTCTCCACACATTCTTCTTCGGCGGTCCAATGTGGGGGGTAGTGGGCGTGGCGCAATGTGGGAGTGGCGCAATGTGGGAGTGGGTCAACGTCTCAACGTTGAGGCACGCCCCGGTCCGCGAGCGGCGGCCTCCTCATCAGAGGAGTCTAACCATTCATACACATTCATACACCGTTGGCACAGCAACGGGAGCAATTAGTTAAGTGTCTTGCCCAAGGACACAGCGACATGTGGACTGGAGGAGCCGGGAATCAAACCACCAATCTTCCAATTGAAGGACGACCGTTCTACCTCCTGAGCCACAGCCACCTCTCAAAGACCGCTGAAGACCTGGCGGCATTAACTCGTGGGTTTGCAGGGCTGGCAAGACACAGAGCCTTTTTAAAGGCTGCTGGAGCGATCAACGGCTGCCATGTCAGGATCAAGCCACCAAGCGGCCATGATGGTCACTGCTCCCTGGACAGGAAACTGTTTGCATCAATTATCCTGCAGGCAGTTTGTGACCATCAGGGCCGCTTTGTGGACGTGAACGTGGGCCGGCCGGGGTCGGTGCACGACTCCAGAGTACTCCGGCACAGCCCACTGTACAGACAGGCGGTTTACCCTCCTCCAGGGCATTCATCCTTGCAGACGGCAGGTACCTGTGCCTCCAGCATCCACTTCCCCTCATCACTCCCTACAAGCGCCCGTTGCAAGGTGTGGGACCCCAGCGCTTTAATGGCCATCATTCCATGGCATGCTCTATCATTGAGCGTGCCTTTAGAATGATGAAAACCAGATCCTTCAAGCGCTGGAGGTGCACCACACCTTTGTGCCTCAGGTAGGTCATCACATAACAGGATTCTACTTTACCTGTGAGTAGGCTACTGGAGTGAATCACAATTAATGAATAAGGTTTTTAAATTGCAGGTCATAACAGCATGTGCCGTCCTGCACAACATTTGCCTGGGGGTGGATAACATCATGCCCCCAGAGGATGAGCTGCAGGACGCCATGCCGGAGGATGAGGGGGAGAACGGGCTGGAGGCCGTCAGTGGTGCTCTGTGGTGGGACCAGCTGTCTGCGGAGGTGACTGCCCTGGAGGAGGTTATCCCTGACCATAACTATCTTTACTTGGCAAGTAACATAATTTTAAAGCCATTATTCCTATTTAAAGTGTTTTGTAGACAGTTTTGTTTGTAATAATTGTATTTAATAATTTAATAATAAATGTTTTTGATAATAGTTGTACATTGTATATTTTCTAATAATAATCTGTAAATAGTTATTTCTGATATAATTTTGTAAATAGTTAAATGTTAAGACCTTAGTTATAAAGTTTCATCCCTTGATAATAAAATAAAACATTAAATCCCTTGTTGTTCCTGAACAGTAGCTCTTTATGCCGTTTGCTAACCGTTATAAATTGTACTTAAGTTGGAAATATTAAATGGTATAGACAATGTGTAACAATTAACAATATTTTTATTTTATAACAATAAAACACACACATAAAACACATAAAAAACATTAAATCTTATTAATAATAACAATCAATAAAATATAAAGAAAATTAATAAATTAACTAAATTAAACAGTAAATAAACTAAAAAAAAATATTTATCTACAATTTTCTCGAGGAGAGAGAAGAACCTCTCCATTCTCCTTCTCCTCTCCTGCTCTCTCCTCTGCCTCCCTCTTTAATCAAATTGAAGAGGTATTCCTCCCTCCTCCTCCTCCTCATCATCATCATTGTCCTCCTGGTGGTCACCTACTGCGGCACTTGGACCTCAGGGATGGAGGCAATTAAGATAGGGGGGCAATGGAAGGCCTCTGCCCCAGTACATCATCCATGAGGACAAACCAGGGCCAAATTATCCCACTTCTTTTTCGCCTGGTGGAGCTGGACCTTCCCCTCCAGGCCCATCTTTTCCAGTAAGTCAAGGCAGTTTTATTTATATAGCGCATTTCATACACAATGGCAACTCAATGTGCTTTACATAAAACAGAAAAACATGTAATTTGAGAAACTTAAAACTTAAACTTAAATACAATTAACCCCCACCCCCCCATAATAAAAACAAAGTACAGAAAAATAGAAAGACATAAATAAAATGATTGCAGCATAAAATAATAAATTAGCTTTAAAATCATTAAAAGGACATAGAGTGCAAATTAAAGATTTAAATGTAAAGTGCTTTAAAAGAGCTCAATCATAAGCACAGGAGAAGAGAAATGTTTTTAACCTGGATTTAAAAGTGTTCACAGTTGGGGCTGATTTCAGTTCTGCTGGTAGTTTGTTCCAGTTGTGTGCAGCATAACAGCTAAAAGCTGCTTCACCATGTTTAGTTTGAACTCTGGGCACAACTATCTGACCTGAGTCAGTAGATCTCAGAGCTCTACTGGGTTTATATTCTACTAACATGTCAAGTATTGTTCTAAACACAGAGGGAATCAAGAGAAAAGGTCACATTAACACAGGGGATGCAAAGATTTACAAAAAGGGACATCAGCCTTACCTCCAACCCATGGTGGCGGAGTGTTTGGCCTCTGTCAATAAATGGTCATTATGACCCCTTATTTTGATCAGGAGTTCGGTTTGCTCCTTGCTCCCTAAAACAAAAACAAAACAAAATGTAATGTAAAACATGTTGTTTTTGCTATGTCAACAGACAAAAGGGTTCTAATATAGCGAAAAATTATCATCATAATAATGATAATAATGAAGTATAACATATAATAGTGATAATCCTAACTGTAGCTCTTTATTCAAATCTAAATTTGTTCATCTTGGTCCATTTTACATTACAGTATGTATATATAAGATATAAGTCAAGTAATAAAATATAAGTAATTAGTAAAAGTATAAAAGTATAAGTAGTAATAAGTAAAAATAATTAAATATAAAAACCCAATACTTACATTTAAATGTAAATTCGTCACCGTTTGGTGTTGCCATCGTTATAAGGATTTGATCGGCCTCCAAATGCGTACTTCGAAGGATGCAGCTCCTGAATTGTGACACAGCTAAAGCATCCTAATTGACTTTACATTGCCATAGTTCCCGTGGTACTGACACGTTGAATTTACATATTACGTGCCATCACCACGGAAGTCTGTGTTAAGAGGTTGTGCTCATTTTGCATGTTTCTGTGAGTTGAGGTTTGTTTTAAAGGTTTGTTCCACCCAAATGTTTCATATTTACTCAAAGACAATTAGATGAAACCCAGGCAGGGAGTTCCGGTCTAACTGCATTCTAGCAAAAGGCCACCAGAGGGCAACCGTTTTGGTGTCAAAAGGACTTCCGTCTCAATACGAGTCAATGTAGATTTCACCAACTTCTCACTTGATTTCTAACCTCAGTAAACGTTTTCAAAATGTGTTTATGGTCTCAATTGCTAGTTTAAAGCCTTCTTCAATGCAGTATGATGTTCATTTGTGAAATTTTTGCCTCCCTGATTTTATATTTGATGATAAAGCAGGGTATGCGTTGGGGCGTGGCTACGTAGTGATTGAGAGGTTGATTGCCCAATGTCCTCAAGATCCAGCCCTCACCACCTATCGCAACCTCCCCGCTCCGCCCATGGCCCTGCCTCATACCCATATAAGTAGAATCCGTGTTTTTATTTTTCCCAGCATGCACCTGAAATTTTCAAGATGATGCTGCCCAGATTCGAAACTATTGGCTTCCGAGCAGCAATCCACAAACCAATGGGTGACGTCACGGATGTTACGTCCATTTCTTTTATAGTCTATGATGAAGCCTCAACTTCATCTAAATAAATTTCAGCCCATATAAAACTCCCATAAAACTATTCATCCGGCTTTAGTCTTTACATACATTTTAAACTAATTTAACTCGAATTGCTTTTACTATTTTAAATCCAATGTTTCATACTCCATTCAATACATGGATACTCCATTCAATACTTATTGCATACATAAGTTGTATTCAACTTTGAAATCTCATTCATACATGATGAAACTATTCAACACAGCTGATGAAGAGTTCCTCATTTTATTGACCAATTTTCCATGTTTCCAAATGATTAATTCCTTCCAAAGTAAAAGGTGTAGTTAGCAATGTGAGAGAAAAGTTGTGGATATTTAAGGTGAACACCAAAACAGACTCAGCCCTCCTTTCATGCTCCTCATTGCTCCATCCCCGAAGTTCATGAACAAGCATTGTCATCTCAACTCTCAACCATAGACTGTATATAAGAAATGGACGTAACATCCGTGACGTCACCCATTGGTTTGTGGACTGCTGCTCGGAAGCCAATAGTATCGAATCTAGGCAGCACCATCTTGAAAATTTCAGATGCATGTCGGGGGAAAAAAGTACACGGATTCTACTTATATGGGTATGAGGCGGAGTCATGGACGGACGTATGAGCGGGACCAACGGCGGAGCAGGAAGGCTGCGATTGGTTGCGAGGGCTGGATCTCAAGGACATTGGTCAATCAACCTGTCAATCACAACGTAGTCACGTAGCCTGCTTTATCGTCAAATATAAAATCAGGGAGGCCAAAATTTCACAAATGAACACCAGACTGCATTGAAGAAGGCTTTAAACTAGCGATTGAGACCATAAACACATTTTGAAAACGTTTACTGAGGTTAGAAATCAAGTGAGAAATTGGTGAATTCTTCATTGACTTGTATAGAGCTGGACGTCTTTTTGAACACAAAACGGTTGCCCCCTGGTGGCCTTTTTTCAGAGGACAGGAACTCCCCGCCTGCTCTCAACTCAACTCAACTTTATTTATATAGCACTTTAAAACAACCACAGTTGAAACAGAGTGCTGTACATACATAGATAAAACAGGAAATAAATACTAAAATAATTGTTTGTTTTTAGAACAAATTAAAAACAATAAAACAATAATTAAAAAACAAACAAACAAAACCATAAAACACTAAAACAGGAGCAGAGTCTCATGCACGGTTGAAGCCAAGGAATAAAAATGGGTTTTAAGACGAGTTTTAAAAATGGCAAAAACAACTTTTTGAGAAGCAGCCTTTATTTCTTTGATAGCACAGGTGGCATGTGTTTTAGTAACAAGTGCGATTATAAGCCTGGCAGTATTTAAAAAGGTGTTGAGACCAAATATTTATTACAGCCAAAGTCAAAATGGAGGCGTAGCCTAGCCTATGTATTAATGACGTTAGCATTGCTGCTAACGTTATTAACTTTACAAGTAACTAACCTCTATTCTACTATCAGTGATACATGTAACGTTAGCATTGCTGCTAATGTCACTAACCTTACAAGTAACTAACCTCTATTCTACCATCAGTGATACATGTAATGTTAGCATTGCTGCTAGTGGTACTAACTTTACCAGTAACTAACTCTATTCTACCATCAGTGATACATGTAACGTTAGCGATGGCTTTATTGTGAATTTGATTAGTTTATTATTTTATTATTAATTAGAAAGAAAGCTTTATACAGTAGCATACTCTGACACTATTTATTCATATTATTAATAAATGATTGCAAATTATCAATACTCACACAGGAAGTGTTATGCACTTGTATTTCTATACCTCACATATTTTATATATTTTAAAAGATAAAGATAAAAGATAGAGGGGACATTCCAGAATTTTCTGTCCGCCCATGAAATTTCAAATAATACATGCACAAAATACAGAAACATGTGTTGTGTAAATTATACTGCCCTACAAAGCAAAAAGGCAGTAACTGCATTTTTGGTCGAAAATGAGTTATCATTTACATGACATTCAAGGCATCCTTTGTTATGTGATGAAATATCTTATCTCAAATGTGTGTCGTTTTGGAGAAAAATGGTAGTCGTTTGTACAGTAACTGCAAAAAGCCCTAGTAAAACAAAGCAAAAGTACAGTAACATCCATTACTGTATTATTGCTTTGTTTCATGTCAGTTACTGTACTTTTGCTTTGTTTTACTAGGGCTTTTTGCAGTTACTGTACAAACAACCATTTTTCATCATATTATATTTCATCACATAAAGGATGCCTTGAATGTCATGAAAATGATAATAACTCATTTTCAATCAAAAATGCAGTTACTGTCTTTTTGCTTTGTAAAAACATCTGTCTCGCCGCGCAGTGAAGTTACTGTCACCGAACACAGGCAGCCTTCCCCTACACTCAAGTAGCCTACAGATTCATTTCAAGCATATTCATTTCTGCCTGGATCTAATCATGGCACTGTATAGAGGGAAAATGATGGTGGAAATGGCGTTGAAACGCAAATATCTGGAAACAGGTAAGAATCAATATTTATTTTACTCAAGTGTTACTCATGGACAAGCTAGCTAGCGTGAATGCTTAAATAAAGTAATTAAATTACATTTCTTTAATTAAAGAATCTTAAATATGATATAATGTAATTCCTTAATTATATGAGAAATGAATAAATGCTACTTTGATGTAGATAGTTAGATCTATTACATTTATTATTGTATGCAATTTTACATTCATTTTACACTGATTGTCTGTCCTTTTCATTTAAGCTGTACGTGAAGATAGTCTGTCAAAGAGTCAGCAAGCCCTGCCCCCTGCTGAAGAAATGGAGTTGATCATCCTGGACACGTTCTTGGATGCCAGCATGGACAGCCTAAGCCTGTATGATGAAGACATTACAGACCCAGACTATGTCCTGTATGATGATGATATGACAGACCCAGACTATGTCCCAACCCCAACCCCGACAATGACTTTGACACAGACTGAAGTGGAAATTGGAGAGCCAGCAAAAGAAGTCCGAGAGCCAGGGCCACAGCCTGAGGTGGAAGGGAGGAAGGGAGAATCACGTCCACCAATGAAGGAGCCATGTGGTGCCAAGTGTCGTAGAAAGTGTACAGGCCATATTTCAGAGGATAGACGGAGGGAGGTATGGAGTCAATACTGGGAGATGACATACACAGAAAGAAGATCATGGATGTTTCACTCAGTAACCCCACTGCCGACCAAAAGAATGACAACCGGCCCAGAAAGTCGCTCTTTCATCTACCGGTTACAAGACCACAAAGGAGGACCAAGACAGGTCTGCAAGCTGTTTTTCCTGTCAACATTGGGCTACCACCCAAAAAATGACAGTCTGGTCATTTCCATGATGGGGAAATCAAACACCAAGCCACTGGCCACAAATATGCAGGGTGGATTTACCATACTGAACACGGTAGAGCATTATTTATTTTATGTTAAATGATGAAATATAAAATGTAGACTAAGCTATATTAAGTCAGTTATTGTATTATTCCTAGGAATGTTTTGCAGGCTATGCAGAATGCACCGTCAAAGGGCATTACGTGGCCCCTCTCAAAGGCCGTTCATAGAGGTCCCCTGCATTAACTACAGACGTGATGCCTTGGACTCACACTTGAGCTCAACTAATCACATTTCATGTGTGGGCATTGCAGCCCAATCAAGCCGAAGTAAGTGTTTCTGAGAGGTTCAAGAATAACAAAAAACAGGGTGATTAAATTATATTTATTACATTATTTAAATTAACAGTGACTGTTTAATGTTTGTGTATTAGGTCTGCCAATCAATGAGGCATTTCACCCCATTTTGAATATGGAGCATGAGGCCATAATTGGAGGCTTTAAATGTCTATACTGGTTGGTAAAGCATGAGATTGCACACCATACCAATTACCCAACATTGTTGGATCTGGCAGACCTCCTAGGCTGCGAATATTTTGCCAAACTGAAGGTAAAAAAAAAAAAATCTATTACAGTGTACATTTGCTGTCATCTGTTTCTAGTAGAATTAACTATAATTTAAGGATATATTATTTCCCTAGATTGATCAGAGGACCAACTACAGGTCCCACAGGATTATGGACGAAATGCTCCAAATCATTGATGAAGTGGTGGAGGAGCCCATTTTAGAGGCCATCAAGTCATCAAAGGCTATTGGCCTTGAAATTGACGAGTCCATAGATATCTCTGTAACAAAACAGTTAGATGTCCATGTTAGGTACAGTAGTGGTCACCTTCTTCATTTTTTAAATGGTTCAATGATGGCGTCTTCCTGTGTGTAACAAAACCAGGTAAGACAAATTTGAAATGAAAAATGTTTTTTTTGTTAATACTCCAGGTACACAGACAAGGAAGGAGAGATGTTCTGTCAATTCCTGGATCTTGTACCCATTCCAGATGGCACAGCTACAACTATAGCTGAAGCTGTGAAGGAGGTCATGACACAGAAAGAGATTCCCCAGGACCGCATCTTTGGCCTTGGAACAGATGGAGCCGCAGTGATGACCGGTAAAGTGAATTAAGGAAAAGGACGCTAAGTTAATGTCGAAACTAATAGGTTCCCTTGTTCTAATACCTGTTTTGTTGTTTTTTTACTTTTATTTTAGGAAAACAGAATGGCACAGCAAAATTGCTGACTGACTCCTGGCCAGGATTAGTGTCGGTGCACTGTGCTGCTCATCGCCTGGCAGTAGCATGTAAAGATGCAGCAGATGGAGTGCCATACATGAAAATCTTCAGAAAGCACCTACAAGACCTGCACCTTTATTTTAGGAATAGTGCAAACCGCACCATCGCTCTACAAGCAGCTGCCAGTGTGCTTGGAGTAGCAGACCTGAAAGTCACAGTAAGTGAAAACATCAGGTGTTTGAAGTTAAGTACATCACATTCCTGAGATAAATATTGAATTAACTGCCCTATCCCCCACCCCAGGAGGTTAAAGACACTAGGTGGCTGTCACAAGAGAAGGCCATTTCAAATCTCCAGCGAAATCTACCTGCAGTGCTTGCTACACTAGCTGAGGAGGCAGACTTAAAGAAGGACCCTGTGGCACGGGGGTTGTACACCTACTGTGCAACTTAGGGATGTCCCGATCCGATATTGATATCGGAAATCAGTCCGATATCAGCCAAAAAAGTGAATATCGGATTTTATCGGACTGAATCTAAAAACTCCGATATAAACGCTCCGATATAAGCTGTCCATTTACCGCTCCAGCACTTCTATAATAATAGGTGACTCTGGTTTGATCACACTCCAGCATGCACAGCCCACGTGATCACAACAACGACAACGTGTGTGCCTGCAGCAAGGTGTAGTGATGTCGGCTGTGTGGAAGTATTTTACTGTAAACTCGGACAAAGACGTTGCAGCTAAATGCAACATTTGTCAGGCGCAAGTGTCCCGTGGAGGGACAGAACCGGGAAGGTTCAATACAACCAACCTCATCGCACATTTGAAAAAACACCACAAAAAAGAACATGAGGATTTTCGCGTGAGCAGCAAGGCGAAGCAACAAGCCTCTGGCTCGCTTCAGCAACCCACGCTGGCCGAAAGCTTTGCAAGACGTGACAAACTACCACGGGACAGCAAAAAGGCAATGGCCATAACAGAGAAGATAGCCCAGTTTATTGTGCTTGATGACCAGCCCCTGTCGGTGGTGAGTAATGTCGGGTTTAAACGCTTAATGGAGCACCTCGAACCTCGCTACATTATTCCTAGCCGCCACTACATTGTAGATAAAACTATACCCCAGATGCACGAAGAGGTTAAAAAGTGTATTGCTATTATTATTTGTTTTATGCTCTTGTTATTAGAGTTATATGTTTATTGTGTTTACACTCTATTCTTCAGTGAAGACTAAGAGTAATTACTACATTGTTTTGGGCACAGTCAGTCAGTGAAACTGGAGCTGTGTGAACTCTTAACTTAGAGCAGTTGGACAGTGGACAATATTGTGTTGTTGTTGTTGTTTTTGTCCCTGCCCACAGTTGTTTCCAACATATGCTGACAGTAAAAAAAATAACTGGAGTGAACTTGAATTGTTTGCACTTTAAAATTTAATTTATTCTATTCAATTGTATAATGATGTTGGTAACCAGTGGTTATTTTGCACTTTAAATATAACATTTTGTTTTTATTGGATTTGTTGAGGTAATACTCTTTTATTTATGTTGAAGGTTAAAATTTATGTAACCAATTGGTTAATAATAAATGGGTCAGTTTTTCCTATACCTACTGTTGCTGACTATTGTTTTCTGTTATATCACTACAACATCAGTAACAGTAACAGTAACATCACTTTATCAAGCCTTTTCTAACATTCCACACAACAAAATAAGGAATAATTATATGTATGATTCGTGCCTATATCGTATCGTATTGATATCGGTATCGGCCAATACTCAAGGCTACAATATCGGTATCGTATCGGAAGTGAAAAAGTCATATCGGGACATCCCTAGTGCAACTTACAGATTTGTTGCAGCTATCCACCTGCAAGCAGACATCCTGCCCTACCTGGCCCAGCTTTCAAAGTTGTTCCAGAAGGAAAACACCAATTTCATGGCAATCAAGAACCATGTAAGTTGATTGATCTTTATTTAATACATGTCAATTTTCCTTTGGAAATATAAAATCATGTTTAATTTGTATGTCTATTATAGGTTCCTGTTACCATTGAGACATTGAGGAAAATTAAAGCAGCAGGTGAACGGCAACCTGAGGGCTCCTTTCTAGCTCAGGTTGAAGAGAAGGTGACCAGTCTGAACATCAATGCAGAAGAGGAGAGGAGAAGACGTGGGACAGATCATTCCATCACCACCTTATGGGAACGTTTTCAGACACAAGTAAGCAAGCTCAAGAATGAATAAACAATAATAACCCACCTGAAATATGAGCCTACATTTGAATTTTCTCTCACATCTAATGTGAATAGGTCATGGACCCCTACATTGATGGACTGATTCAGCACCGGGAGCTGAGGTTCCAGCAGCTTGGGATTCTTGGTGCTTTTAGTTCCCTGGGACCACAAGGACCACAAGCTGATGAGAGTCAGACTGTCTCAGACCTACAACTACTGGCCAAGCAGTTCCCTCCCATCAGTGAGAAGGCACTTCTCCAAGAGTGGCAGAGCTACAGAGTCCTAACAACAACCGGAATACTGAAAGTGAGTGACAGTCATTAACACAATATTAAGTTGTTTATGTGAGTTCATGTATATCTGTCATTGACCAATGTTCTCATCCATCAGGACAAGTCCCAGCTGGAGATAATGACAGCAATGGCATCAGGGTATGATGAGCTCCATCTCCTCTACCCAAACCTGTCCCTCCTCTCTGCCATCGCCCTCACAATACCCGTCTCCAGTGTCAACTGTGAGAGGGATTTCTCCGCAATGAACAGGGTAAGTCCATCTCTCAGTCTTAGGTTCTATCAAAATTATTACACAAAAGTATCAAATACTAAACTTCAGTTCATTCACTGTTAGATCAAGACAGACCTGAGGAACAGGCTGCAGGGCAAAAGTCTGGCAGCCTGCATGAAGATCAGCATAAATGGTCCTCCAGTGAAAGACCTGAACTACAACAGGGCCCTTGAGAAATTCTTCTCCACACCGAGGAGAATAGTGTGTAGCGATGCTACTTGTCGGCTCTGCCATAAGTAGATAAGTGTCTGACTACCTTGCTGTGGCACTTTGTTATTTGCACAAATGTTTTGCACCCTTTGCTGTTAAAATTGCACAAAACCCTCTTGTTTAAGTTGCTGTTTATTGCCCTTTATTTACGGTATATTTGTATTGCTGTACCAGATGTTATTTTGAAATGCTAAAGATTTTTATTTATTATAAGATATTGTTATTTGGTTATTTTTTAATAAATATGTGTTCAATGTAGTAATCAGAGTCTGTAGTCTATTGCTCCCCAGGCTGCGATGGCGACCGGCCGAGTTACACTGTTCCTTACACCCAGAAGAACACCATCTCTGTCTTGTGGCATGAGGGAACAGCAGGGCGAAATGCAGCAGAAATGACATCGGCATACGCCACAGCATTTTCTGGGTGGACAATTGCAGTGCGCAAAACAAAAACTGGTGCCTACTATCCTCACTTGTCACTCTTGTCAACAGTGACACCACTTCACGGGAGGACATCACCCTGAAGTTCTTTGAGCGGGGACACACTTTTATGAGTGCTGACAGTTTCCACCATGGTGTCAAGCAGCAGATAAGGAACCGTCCAGGTGGTGTGGTGTACGACTTTGAGGACTTTGTCAGTGTTGTGGCAAGCTCCAACTCCAGGAAAGTGGATGTTTTCCAACTGGAGAATGCCAATATGCTGGATTGGAGAGATGGCCATTCCACTACAAAAGTCAAGAAGGCACAGGCACCAAAGCTTGGGGAGATGGTGGAGATCCAGGTGCAGCGTGGATCCGAGAGTCTGTTCTACAAGCTATCCCATACGGAGACCGACCTCAAAGAATTGGACTTCCTTTTGAAGAGATTCGAACTGAAGGTGCCCACTCTTTAGCGACCACAGGACAGAGGGGTTGAGGAGGCCAAGAAGAGAGACATTATTCACAATCTTTGTCCTCTCATGCCACCAAACAGGAGGGTGTTCTGGTCTTCCCTGCCTGTGAGCAATGTTGTGGAGGATGAGGAGTAAGAACCAAATGTCCCATCTTATGAAGCTGCTCTGTCCCTTCACTCCCTCTCTCTCTCTCAGCTGCTCCGTCCCTTCACTCTCTATCTCTCTCGGCTGCTGCTGTGTTCCCTACGTAAAAATTAAAAAAAAATAAAATTGTTATTTTCATGGGAGAAATTCATTTTTCAAAATGGGGGAATTCCCCCTTGCTTCATATAGGGGGGGATTTACACAGTTGTTTTTACAGTGATACTACATAACCTATGCATGTACCTACACGTCTTTGCCTACATTGTCCTTCACGTACCACAATATTAATAAATTGCTTTAATTTGTTGTCTCTCACCTTCTTCTCCCTTATTTTCATCTCTAAAATGCAGAAGTGGTTGGGCTGAGTGATTCTAGAAAAAATCTAAATCTAAAAATAAATTTTAATTGAACTTTTTACCTCAATTATGATTAATGTACAATTATCTGAAAAAATGACTGCACGGGCTGCAAATAAAAATATTTTTAAATAATAATTTAGAAAATAAACAAATACTTTTTAATAAATAAATACACTAAAAGGGTATTTAGTTTCAAAAGTGCAAAGAAAACTAGCAAAATGTGCCCCTGCTAATGTGTGTGTACTGAGGCAAAACGTTTTTGACCATGGCTGAGGTTTAGGAGCAAGGAGCAATATTAAGATAATAGGCTACATGATCACAAACCCGAGGTGCTGTACATTTGCTGCTTATGTTAAGCAATAAATGAAGAAAAGCAATGAGAAGTGTTTGGGCCTTGTTTTCTGAGAGCCAGCCTGACGCACGTCAATTAATTAATTACTGCAGCAGTAATTGTCAATGTAGCTACACTTACATTCATAGATTTGAAAACATAAGCATTGAGCATAAATTAAGCACATTGGGAAACTACTACAATGTCAGGTGGGACCAAAACTGAAATATTTAAAAAGAATGGGCCGTGCAGAGTAAGAGTAATGTTAAACTAGCATGTCAAAAGCTTAACCACGTGCGCTAACGTTACCGGGCAGCCTCGCATCTCAGTAACACTAATGAAATATGTAACGCCACTAAAATGTGTTGCAGGCGCAGCCTCGGTTTAATTAAGGGTCGAAACTTCACAGTACAGACCTACAAATCTTTGGCAGCGCTCACCTTTTAACTTCTCCGTCAGCGCTAGGTTCAAGTTAGGTTTCGTTTTTTCTCATTTTTCCGTCTCTCTCTCTCTCTCTCTGTTTGTGTGTGTCTTGCTGAAAAGAGGGGAGCGTTGGATTTATTCATAGGTGCATCGTGCCGGGTGGGACAACAATCATTTTAACTAATCGTGGAAAGCTAAAATTGATATCGATTAAATTCAATTAATCATCCAGCCCTAGTATTACATGATTACTCTGCCAGTCACTAGACAGCACCCACACTCAACAATGGCATATTATTTGCAGATTTGTTTTCAAAAAATATTTTGCGTCGGACTTTCACTAGTAAAATTAGTGACACATTAGTGAGGTCTTTTTGCTAATGTGACATTACTTACAGTTGCTGCTGCAGGGGAAAAGTAACTCCGAATATCCCTCCTCTTCGGAGGGGGAGGAGGAGGCAGCATGTCTGTCGGACTGTTTTTTTTTTTTTTTTTTTTTTCTCTTTCAAAAATTTTTATTGAAAGTGACCGGCACATACAAATGTAAATACCATACAATACGTTGTTGCTCGTGTGAACATCAACACAACACCGAGAGAACAAAACATTAACAAAGAGATGAGAGGTGAACGAAAAAAAAGAAAAAAAGGAGAGAGAGAAAAATAAAAATAATATTAGCAGCAATAAAAGTAAATAAATAGTAATAAAATAAAGAGGTGCGAGAATAAATTATCAGATTATGTAAATACCTTAAAAGTACAGCATACACTCAGAGTTTTGATCGCTTTTTTGTTCTGTGAGGGGGAAATTGTTGAAATATACTGTTCCATTTCTTTCATAAACACAGTGAAGTTAGGTTTTTTGCTTGTGAATTTACATTTGTGAATGTGAAATTTAGCTAACAGTAAGATCAAATTAATAAGAAAAAAAGCATCCTCATTTTTACAGCTGTGTTCATAACAACCAAATAAAACATGTTTATAGTATAAGACAAGGTCTGGGAAAATACAGGTAACTATAAATCTATTAATCTCATTCCACAGATCATGAGTAAATTCACAGTACCAAAAAAGATGAGAACATGTTTCAGGAAGAGCTTCACAGAAGGAGCATTTTACATCAATATCATTCTTTAATTTTTGTAAGAAATGTTTGACTGGATAGAATCTATGTATCAGTTTAAATGAAACTTCCTTTACCTTATTAGTTAGAAGAAACTTTTGTGGTAACGACCAGACTTTTTTCCAGTTAATATTACTAACAAAATTGCTCCAGTAAAATGTTGCTGCAGGAGCAGAAACCAAATCCCCCTGAAACAGGGCTCTTACCTTGGAATTCATACGTTTATTAAAAGAAAAGCAAAATTTACCTAATGGGGTTTCTAATGGATCAGAAGGTGACAACGAAACGGGTGGAGAGTGGTCAGCAGTCTTAAATAATATACACAGACCAGATGGGATTGCATCAAAGATTACAGCAAATTCTTTTGGAGTTACAGGTAAATTATAGCGGGCGAGAAATTCAGAGTAACTGTACAAAAGTCCCCTACAATTAAACAATTGACTCACTAAAAGAATACCGTTGGTGAACCATTTATCATAAAATAGTGACTTATTCTTGTACAAGATGTTACAGTTATTCCAAATATAGCATTTCTGTGGGGAAAAATTATGTTTGTAAATCAGCGCCCAAGCTAAAAGTACCTGCTGATGAAAGTTGGACAGTTTAAGTGGGATTTTTTGAATATTATAATTACAAAGCAGAATGAACTTAAGGCCACCCAAATGGGAAAAGACATGATGAGAGATAAAGTTCCAGATAGAGGTTGGATTTTTTAGATATTGTTTAATCCAGTTTATTTTAAATGTATTATTAAGAGAGCTGAAGTCTATAAAATTTAGTCCACCTTTGTCATATTCATTTAAAACAACAGATTTTCGCATGTAGTGTGTTTTGTTTTTCCATAAGAAGTTGCTGAGCATCCTATCAATAGATTTACATATGGAGTTATTCACATACAATGATTGAGCAGCATAGGTGAGCCGTGAAATTCCTTCTGCCTTAGTGAGCAGAACCCTGCCCCTCAGAGATAAGTCTCTTTGTAGCCAGTGGTTGAGGACTTTTTGTGTTTTTTCAATAATTGGAACCAAATTTGAAGTGCCTCTGAGCTTCCTATCTTTAACAATTTGAACACCAAGATATGTAACAGAGTCTCTGACAGGAATGTGAAAAATTGAGGACACTGTACCGTTATTTACTGGTAACAGTTCACATTTGTTAAGATTAAGATAAAGCCCAGATGCTTTAGAGAAGGACTGGATAGTTTTGACTGCGACTGACACTTGAGAGGCATCCTTAAGAAATAAAGCTGTATCATCTGCCAGCTGATTGATGATTATTTCCCTATTGGCAATAGTAATACCTTTTAGAGGGCAGGCTTTGATCTGTAGATTAAGTAGTTGTACAGCTAGAAGAAAGAGGTATACAGACAGAGGGCACCCTTGACGAACGCCACGATTTAAGGGAAATCTTGGAGAGGTACCATGACTTAATTTAATAGAACTATTTCCATTTGTATATAATGTTTTTACTGCTTTACAAAAGAAATTGCCAAAACCAAATTTATTTAGAGTTACCATCATAAAATCATGCTCTAAGGAATCAAAAGCTTTATAAAAGTCTAGGAAAAGAATATAACTGTCGTCTTGAATAAGATCTGAGTAATCTAATACATCTAAAACTAACCTTACATTATTAGAGATATGTCTGTTTTGCATAAATCCTGATTGACACTCATCTATTATGGTATCTAGTGTAGATTTAAGCCTGTTAGCTAATACAAGTGCAAAAATTTTGTAATCATTATTTAATAATGATATTGGGCGCCAATTATCTAATACGAGGTGATCTTTCTTAGGTTTAGGGATGAGGGTGATAAGACCTTGACATAGTGTAGGGGGGAGTGAACCTCTGTCTATACTTTCTGCATATACTTCTTTTAGGAATGGGGCTAAATTTTCACAGAACTGCTTATAAAATTCGGCTGTAAAACCATCTATTCCAGGTGATTTATTAATCTTTAAATGATTTATAGCATTGATGATTTCATTCAAAACAATAGGTTGGTCGCAAGAAAAACTATCTGTTTCACTCAGTTGATTAATATTAGGAATAGAATCGAAGAAGTCAGAACTATATTGATGGCAGTACTTGGAGGTATAGAGATTACCGTAAAATTCAGCACAATAATTAGCTATTCTTTGTTGATCTTCAGTAATTAAACCATTTATTTTCAATTGCTGTATAGTATTGTTTTTAGCTTGGTGTTTTTCTAATCTAAAAAAGTAGGCAGAGTTCTGCTCCCCTTCTTCAAGCCACTTTCTACGTGATCTAACAAATGCTCCCTCAGCTTTTCGCTTGTAAATTTCATCCAACCTATGTTGTTGCTCAGTGAGCTCAATCTTTTCTGACTCACTAAGAGCCTCTAGTGGTTTGGATAATAAAGAACTAATCTTAAGTATTGCATCATTTTCTTCTGCTTTTCGCGCTTTTGCTAAGTCTCCACTGTATTTCCTGAGATATTTAGCAATCTCATATTTCATTAATTCCCAATTATTGGTATATACATTTTCAATCAGAGCTTTGTTCCAATAGTGTCTGATCAATCTTTCAATTTCAGTAGTTACATCTTTATATTTGAGAATGGTGCTATTAAGTTTCCAATATGAGGACTTAACAGGGGAGGGGGAAGACAATAAAGGAATATTTATACTGATAGTTTTATGATCAGATAACGGCGAAGGCAGAATGTCTGTTAAGGCATTTTTCAGATCTTTAGAGACCAGCCAGTAATCTATACGTGACAAACTAGACACTGACTTATTGGACCATGTATAAGATTTCTGTGATACATGTGTATCTCTCCAAACATCAGTTAAAATAAATCTATCAATAAACCTCTTCAAATGAGAACTGGAGGAGTCAGCGTTTCTTGGTGGCCACCTGTCCAATTGATTATCCAGTGCAATATTGAAATCTCCACCAAATAGTATTGAAGAATTTGGAAATTTGGAAAGCCAGTGGAGCAGTCGATTTTCTAATGTATCAATGTAAGTGATATTTTCTGCTTGCGAGTTAAACCCATACACATTAATTAAGATGTAATATAAATTAGCGATCTCAAGAACAAGGAGAATAAAGTGACCATCTTTGTCACATTCTGAAAATAAAACTTTCCCATTAAAACGGTTTCTCAAAATGCAAACACCAGCTGAGCGTTCTGAACCATGGGACATCCATAGACCCCCCCCCCCCCCCACTGTGACCTCCAAAAATTAAGATCTTGCTCAGTTGAGTGAGATTCTTGTATAAAACAGAAGTCAGTGTTATACTGTTTACAATAAAGAAATGTAGCTTTACGTTTGATATGGTTTCTTAGACCTCTCGCATTTAGTGAAATAACAGATAAAGACATAAGGGATAAGAAGGAAAAATAGAAATGTAAAAAAGATTAAGTGCTAGACCAAGTAAAGGAAATTTACGGTCCTTAAGAGTGTACTTACTAACCAGGAGATGAGAAGAGCAAACCCTATTTTAAACAGTTGCGAACCTATGGTGTGGTTTCAAGTAGAGGAATAAACCGAGGAGATAATAAAATATGCTTACTTATATGCTTTTTTTTTTTTTTTTTTTTCTTTTTTTCTTCTCTTTTGAGCAGAGTTGCATTTTTAGGCAGGTAAACAACTAAAAAACAGCTGCATTAGACTGTATCTAGAAACATCTTTTATAATGTATCTTAAAAATAATAGTAATATTTGTAAGTAAACTAAAAAATAGCAGCTTTTAACTTGAAGGCACTTTATTCCTTACTAGGATTACCTTGCCATTGTAATGTTATGCCCATTGTTAAAAATATATATTTATATAAAAAAAACATACAACCCTCAGGCTCTGGCATTATTCGAGAAGAGAGAAGAAATGAAAGGTCATATTGCAAACCTTACTGATAACATCTCATTGGCTCACCAGTCATATTTCTATGGTGGGAAAATTTCAGTTCCATTTACAAAAGCACGGCCACCAACGAAGAAAGCCAGCTTGTTTTCTTTGCGTGCCTTTTCCACAGCGGGCCACAGCTGGTTCCTCTTGAGTCTGTCCTCTGCCGACAAGTCCTCAGCTAGCTTCAGGTTGTTGTTCTTCAGGAAGGATGATTTCTTCGCCGCATGCCAGATGGCATCGCGGTAAAAGCGAGAGGTGAACTGCATTATGATGCCTCTGGGTTGGTTGTTGGTTGGCTTCCTGGGCCCAAGGCGATGCACCGTGTCAACGACGTCTGGTAGTTTATCTTTGGCCTCTGGTAGAAGAGCCTGGCACACCTGGATGACTTCCTTTCGAACGTCTTGCTTTTCTTTCTCTTCCAAGCCATAGAGTTTCAGGTTCCAGCGGCGGGAATAGCTCTCCAGATGAGCTAAGCGCTTCTCTCGTGTGTCATGGCTTGCTTCGTGTTCTTTAATCTTTGACTCGACGCGATCAACTCTGTGCTTCACGGTCTTAATGTCAGCAGAGATAAACTCAAAAGCCTCCTGGAGACCTGTAATCTGTGTAGCGTTTTCTTTGACCGCTTCTTTTACCTCTGTAATCACTCTTGAGTTGCCACTAACCATCTTTTCCAGGGCGTCCGCTCTGTTGTTTATCAGTTGCGAGAGAGAGGAGAACTGGGACAGGAAGGCAGCCGTCTCCGTGTCTTCAACTCTTCTCTGTTTAACTGCAGGAGGCTTCGACGGTGTAATGGGTAGAGGTGGAAACTCTTCTTCCATGAGTGATACCTGTACTTGGTCGTTGTTCGCATCGAAGTAGTCATGCATGGTGTCAATGAGTGCATTCTTGGCTCCAGTTAGCCCGTCAGGAGCGGGAGGCGTGGGCGTAGCAGGCTTGCTAGCACAGTTAGCAGTGCTCGCTAGCATCTTCAAAGCATCACTTTTTCTTTTCTCAGAAGTTTTCGTTTTGGATTTCGACATTCTCCAGAAGTATCCGGGTGAAGATACAGTCGTTATCAATTAAGGTAGTTCGTCTGTTCGCACTTTACACTTTTAAAAATCAGTTAGGTTTGCGGAGCTCGTCCAAACGCGGGTGATTAGAGCGCCATCTTGGCTCCCTCGCCGACTGTATTTGTCTGTACCATAGACTGTAAAAAGAATGGACGTAGCACCCGTGACGTCACCCATTGGTTTGGGGGAGTGTGTTTTGTGCCTCTACTATGCGCATTAGGAAACGCAACGTAGCCGAGGAAGGAGGATGACGTCCTAAGACAGTGGTCCTTGTGGCACTGCATGACTAACTTAATAAACTAAAAAAAACAACCTTTTAAAAGCTTTTACCTCTATGAAAAAATGCCAAGATACTGAGGCCTTATATTACCTGCTCAGGTATTGAAAGAAAAGACTTTAAGGAAGTCGTAAAACAAGCCGCGGAGGAACGCCTCCTCCACGTGCTTCACAAACTTTTTGCCTCGAGCTGGGATTCATCACACGGAAGGTAATGGACACAAGAAATTTTATTAATACGATGCACTCCTATGCACGAAACTGCCTGTCTGAACAACTTGAGGTCATGGATAACCTTATTGCCGAGGGAAGTGAACCGACTTTGGAACAGCTACCTGAAGTTCCAAAATCCAAGAAGAGCAAAAAACCGCAGTGATGAGGTGGAGGACTTTGACCAGAGATCATTAAGCATCCTTGAGAGAATTGAGAGGAGACAAATCGAGTCCCTTAAGCGTCTCCAAACCCTGGAAGATGCAGTTAAAGAAAACACTAAAACAACGAAAAATGTCACTGACTCACTGGAGGCTCTGTGGGGACGCATGGAAGACATGTCTGGCCAGGTGAGCATTCTCCAGGCTGAAGCCTCAACCCTGGGGAAAGCGAGCACGGAGCTCAGGGACAAGGTTAACGACATGGACGCCTATTCGAGACGATGGAACCTTCGAGTAGCCGGGATACCTGAGAGGAGCGGGGAGGATATAAAGAAAATCATCATTGATCTGTTTGGCCAAATCTCCCCTGACATCGCGGACCAGCTGGCTCTTACGGTGGATATCGCTCTGGATACGAGCGCTCCAGCCGTCGCGTCTTAGTACGCTTTCTGGCACGATCACATCGGGACAAAATCTGGAAGGATGCCAGAACATCGGAGCTTCTCAAAGCAAGAGGAATAAAGATCCTGGAGGATTTAACACAAGAAGCCAAGGAGTCCAGAAACCAGCTATGGCCGCAGGTGGAGAAGGCGAGGAAAGAAGGGAAGAAAGCTGGCTTCAGAGGAGCGCACGCATATATTGACTTAAGAGTCACAACAAAGGTCATGTACGTTACAGACTAATTTACCACAGATCCGTGAGACTATATTTTGAGACTTATCTGATTATGGGAAAACTCGGTGCTCCCGATCCTTTTTTTCTGACGTGACTGACAAAATGCTCATTTGAAATTCAACTTATGTATTTATTTTTCTGTTTATTCTTCATCATTTTTTTTCTCAAACAACAATCAAGTTTTCCTGTTTTTTTTTGTTTTTTTTTTTGCTTGCCTCCAACATTATTTTATTTATTATATATCCCCCCTTTTTTTCTTTTGTCCTAAGGTACACCACAGCTCTCTTGTGCTAAGATAATGAACTGAAACTTGAGTTTTCTTTTTTGAGTATTTCTCCAAGGCAATGCCTTTTCTCTCTCTCACTCTTTTTTCCTTTTATAGAGTGATGAAGCACTAATGAAGAGAGGTAAACTAAACTATTTCAGTTAAATTTGAAAGTGATTTGAGTTATTGCAGTAGCCAACCTTGTAGTGTCTGCTCTCAACCCAGTGAGGTTCTTGAGCCGGTAACTGTGTATGTGTGTGTGAGTGTCTATGTATGCAACTATGGCAACTTCTGTTTTTTCTGTTAATGTCAGGGGTATTAAGAATGAAGTGAAAAGGAAGAGTTTGTTTTTGTTTCTTCAGAATAAAGGTGCAGATTTTTATTTCATTCAAGAGACCCACTCTTCTGAGACTGATGTTTCATATTGGAGAAGTCAATGGGGAAGAAATGTATGGTTCTCTCATGGTAGCAATCGCTCAGCAGGGGTCGCCATCTTACAGGGGAAATATGGTGGGAAAATTATAAAATATGATACGGATAAAGATGGCAGATGGATCATTATGTTGGCAGATATCGAACAATCGCCTGTTAATATGGTTCAAACAGTAAATTCCTCAATAACATAATTTTTTCAACATTAGAAAATAAGATAAATCAATGGCTGACACTGTTTCCCTCAGCAGAGATTTTATGGGGTGGAGATTTCAACACAGTGTTTGATGATAGTATGGACAGATGGCCTCCAAAAACCAAACAGACGACTGAATTGGAAAATATTTGCCACCGAATGAATTTGACTGATGGAGACACAAATACCCACAGGAAAAAGTATTCACATGGAGCAATAAGGATAGATCCCGCCAATCTCGCATAGATTTTTGGTTAATTTCAGCTGAATTAGAAAATAAGGTAGATTTAATCAAAATAGAACCCACAATACTTACAGATCACAAAGCTATATCAATTCAATTCCATCTTGGATCAGACAGGCAGAGGGTGAATAGAGATTATTGGAAATTAAATAAAACGCTGCTGCAAAATAATGAATTTGTAAAGGAAACCCAAAAAATCAATGACAAATATTGGAGTCAAGCAAATCTGCTAAAGAATTTTGGATTATACTGGGAATTAATGAAATATGAAATAAGAAAGTTAGCTATAAGATCAAGCAGGAAAATCAGCAGATATAATAAAGAAAAAGAACTTCAACTTGTCACCCAAATTATTCCACTGTCTGAGAAAACAGACCCAACCAACGCCGAAGTAGAACAATTGGCTTATCTACAAACTGAATTAGACAAGTTTTATGAGGGAAAAGCTAGAGAGGCCTTTATCAGATCCAGGAGGAAATGGCTTGAACAGGGGGAACAATGCACCAAGTATTTCTTTAATCTAGAAAAAAGGAATTATGAAATATCTTCTCTCTGCAAACTTAAAATGAATGATACTGTGTGTGAAAATGGAAAACTAATTTCACAACATGTTGCACAATTTTATGAAAAGCTGTATTTGGCTGACCTGTTAAATGAAGATAAAATGTCATTATTTCTTCAGACCATACAACCAAATATTAGAAGGATAGATGATGATTTCCAAGTAATATGTGATCAGAAAATAACTATAACAGAGGTGCAAAATTGTATTGATTCCCTCAAGGATAATAAAGCTCCAGGGAATGATGGGTTAACAGGGGAATTTTATAAGTGCTTTAAACAAGCAATTGCTCCATTTTTAGTTGGGCTATTTGAAGAGGCTCTAGATAAAGAAGAACTGCCCCACACTTTAAGACAGGGATTGATAAAACTAATTCCAAAGCCAAAAAAAGATAAATTAAACATTGAAAACTGGAGACGGATTAGTTTATTGAATAATGATGCAAAGCTGT
This sequence comes from Scomber japonicus, assembly GCF_027409825.1. Lineage (NCBI taxonomy): Eukaryota > Metazoa > Chordata > Actinopteri > Scombriformes > Scombridae > Scomber > Scomber japonicus. Next base: position 28,882,870 of record NC_070588.1, read on the forward strand.
TTGCCCTCATCTTTGCTAAAAGATTAAAAATAGGATTAGATGATATTATAGATGAGGAGCAATCTGGGTTTATGCCAGGGAGAAATATTGTCAACAATATTCGTCTGATTTTGGACATGATGGACTACAATGAATTTATACCTGATGAAAGTTTTATTCTATTTGTGGATTTCTATAAAGCATTTGATACGGTTAATCACCAGTTTATGTTTAAAGTTATTCAATGTTTTGGTTTTGGAAATAGGTTTCTGAGGGCAGTTCAAACACTTTATAAAGGAAGTAACAGTTCAATTAAGATAACAAACGGCACAACACCCAGATTTAATATTAGTCGTGGAATTAGACAAGGTTGCCCACTAAGCCCCTTCTTGTTTTTGCTGGTCACACAGGTCATGGCAACACATATTAAAAAAAGCAACTTTCAGGGTATAAGAGCCGTAGGTAGAGAATTCAAATTAGCTCAGTTAGCAGACGATACAGCAATTTTTTTATCCAACCAAAATGAACTTTTCACAGCTGTGCAATGTATCCGAGAGTTTTCTGAGGTTTCTGGGTTGACAATGAACCTTAATAAATCTATGCTGTTTCCCCTTAAACATTGTGATCTGTCAGAACTGAATGATATTCCCATCAAAGAAACTGTGACATATTTGGGTGTTGTGCTTGACAAAAATGAGAACAGGCGCTCTGAGATTAACTTTGAATCAATAACTCAACAGATACAAAGAAAATTCAATATGTGGCTAATGAGAGATCTATCTTTACACGGTCGGACTCTGTTATCTAAAGCTGAAGGAATATCAAGATCTGTATATTTAGCACTAGCACTAGAAATGCCTGCAGTAGTCTCTAAGAAATTAGATCAAATCTTATTCAACTTTATCTGGAAGAACAGATGCCATTACTTAAAAAAAGATATCTTGTGTAACTCCAAGAGGGATGGTGGTCTGGATGTGTTAACCTTTGAAATGCTGAATCACTCTTTCAAGATCAACTGGTTAAGTAAGTTATGTAGACAAAAGAACAACTTCTGGAACTCCTTTGCTACACATGTATTTAATTCATTAGGTGGTATACGCTTTATGATGAAATGTAACTATAAAATTGAAAAACTTCCTGTCAAACTCTCAAATTTTCACAAACAAGCTTTGTTGTCCTGGAAACTGATCTACAAACATAATTTCTCACCAACCAGTTTTTATATTTGGAATAATGAGGATATTTTGTACAAAAACCGATCATTGTTTTACAAGGACTGGATGGAACATAACATTTTATTAGTTGACCAACTTATTAATGATCATGGCTTCTTACTTTCTTATGAAGAATTTTTGTTAAAATTTCAATTCCCAGTCACACCGAAACAATATGCTGTGGTTTTTGATGCTTTACCTCAGGGTGTGCTTCAGCTTCTTAAAGGGACTGAAAGAATTACTGCTGTCCCACAAAATTATACTTGCGATATGTTTGTGGGTGGAGTAGATATTACAAAAAGACCCTGCTCTAACAGATTTTTGAGAAGCTGCTTACAAACCAAGATTCTACCTGGAGGTCAAACTAAATGGTCTGCACAATTTGGAGAAATTAACTGGAATAAAGCATGGTTGGTTGGTTGGTGAGAAATTCTGTTTCAATAATAAGGTGAAAGAAATCTCGTTCAAAATTTTACATCAAATCTACCCTGCAAAGAAAACCCTTGAAAGATTTAAATTAGATATTGAATATGTATGTGATTTTTGTGGACTTGAAGATGAAACCATTTCTCACTTGTTTTATCATTGCACCTACAGTAAAACTTTTTGGAATGATGTTCAACACTTTGTGCAAGAGAAAACAGGAAGAATGATTCATTTCCAGGAAAAACATATTTTTATTTATTATGACGACCAAGACAAAGACCTGTGGTTTTTCTGTCAGTTAGTTTTGAGTTTGGGGAAATTTCACATCCACAAAAACAAATGGGCCAAATCTAAACCGAACATTGTACTCTTTAAACATGAACTGCACCGTTATTCTGCCACAATCAAGGATATCAGTAGTAAGAAAGCTGCCAAAACATACTTTATTATGGAGAAATTTTGTGCCAATGATTTGTAAAAACCTCTGACTGTTTTATGTTTGTGTTTTGTTTTGTTTTGTTGTTCTTTTTTGTTTGTTGTTGTCTGGTGTGTTGTATTTTGTTGTTTGTCTTAATAAAATAAAATAAAAACTATGCGCATTAGGACTGCGCCATCTTGGATTTTAGTGGGTGTGTATTTTCCATATTTGGAGGAGAGGCGGTAAGCCGGGGTCAGCCGGCCGAGATCCCGCCCACTGAACTCGAATTAACCGCGCCGAACTGAGCTAGCCTGAGGCTAATCAGCTAGGCTAGGCTAACAAGCAGCTACTGGCAGCAGCTACACGGCAGTCCAGCCTCCAGACAGCGACTCGACCGCAGGTAACGTTAAGTTCCTAATACAAATATAACGCTGCAGCACTTGAAATAATGTTTTATTGAGATTATACTACATAAGAGATAAAGTTAAATAAGTCCGCTGGGGACCAAAACTCATCTTAACCCTCAGATCCTGTTAGAAATGACTAACGTCCTCCTGTTGTTTGCAAACACACACCATGATAAAGTTAAAATCATAGACTGTAAAATAGTAAATCATCATAATCATAGACTGGTTAAAATAGGTATTACAATATTTATTTTTTTTGTTGGAGCTGGAGCTTCTGGGACTGGTTCTCGTTTACAGTTTTTTTTTATGGCAAATTTTGATAACATTTTAAATCTGGTGAAAATCAGAGACAAAATCACTTCCAGTATCATCAGCTCGATGAAATCCCCCAGCGCGCCCCAGTTGCGGCTCCGGGGGCGTTGAGTCCCGTGGGGGCAGCATGAGTAGCTTTAGCTACCCCGGGAGCCGCGATAAACAGAGAATTATAAGGTGCAGACCATGGTGCAGACAGGAGATCTTTTAGGATCATGACGTACCTTGCAAAAGCCACCTCTCTGCAACCTATGAACATTATAGCATGATCACAGCCAAATGAAAAATCTGATGGTCCATAAAATGTGGCAACAGGATCTGAGGGTTAAACGTTACTACTCTGTGAAATTACTATGTAGAATAATGTAAAGAAAGTTTGTTAAGCATTTTATACACTTAAATATTTTTTTAAAAGAAGTGAGATACAGGGTTCTCACATGACAGGGATAGATAGATAGGATAGATAAATCGACTCAATAGTATATTTAATTGTTAAATTGTGCTAAACTTAAACAGCCTCAGCAATAAAAGGCTTCATATGCATTGATTCATCAGTGATATCAATCCACAAACATTCTGTAACAGTAAAACAGAGAGGGACCATTTACTGCACAAAGACTGTTTTTACTTTTATACTTAATTGCATTTTGCAGATAAAACTTAATGTTAACACCTCCACAAAAGTGAGGTTTTGAATGCAGGTCTTTGTAGTGGAGTATTTTCACAGTGTGGTATTAGTAGGCTACTTTTACTGAAGTAAGGCAGTTCAATACTTTGTACACCACTGGTTACAAGATGTTTGTCTTTCTTTATATTTAGAAAATGGAAAAGAAAGCTGACCAGGCCCCGGCTGGCCGGCCAGGCACCCAGGCCCCGTCCAGTCTCTGCTGGTTGCCCAGACCAGGCCCCGGCCAGCTTCCACGCCCGGACCGCAAGGACTACAGCCTCGCATGGGGTGGGCACTCCACCAACTGAGCCAAACACTGCCCCTATTTTTTATTTTATTTTAAAAGTTTATTTATTATTTGTCATATATACTGATTGTTTTGTTTGTTCATTTAAAGAGTACCTCATGTTCAAATAAATTATTTTCATAATTTCACTCCTTTTGTCTTCTACACTTATTGAAAATGTTAAACATGTCGTAGTCAGTTCAAAGGAATATCAACTTAAACACAAATATTAAAGCTCAAGTTTTTACTGACCAATTGCAAAGTTTTACTAAAAATTGGAAAAGTTCTCACAACAGTGTTTGTTTTTTTATGGAGTTTATTCCCTATCTTAATTCAAGAGCATATTAAATGGATTTGAGAGCAGTATTTATTGATTTCATGCTCAGATTTTGTGATATTTTCTCTCAAAACTCTGCTCTCGCGCTCAAATTTGCTCTGCGCATGCTCGCACTGTGTCCTCGCACTCGGTTACAACGCTGCTCGCACAGATTTCCTGCGCTCGCACTCGAGTTCTTCCTCTCGCACTCAAGTAGTTTGAGTGTGAGAGGAAGCTGGATGTAGCCGCGGACCTCTGGGTGTAGCCTAGCCTAGCCCAGCCGATGCTTTAGCATAGAGCTAACTGCTGGCAACTGTCTGTGAACCTGTGACTCAATGTAACCACGCCCTAATTTATGCCAGAATTTTTTTTTTTTAAGCCTAAATGACTTAAACGGTTGTGGTACAAAAAAATTCACCCCCCCCCCCAGAGTGTTCACTGAGATGGAAACTATCGGTAAAGGCCAAAAAAATAAAATGTACCAGGCTTTAAATATGTTTTTTTAAGCTGTAAAGTCGGCTATTTTAACATGGGGCTCAATGGGAAATTGCTCACTTCTGGTGCCAGCCCCCAGAGGCCGCGGGGGGGACTGCAGCTTTTTGAACACGGAAGTGGTCCTCACTCGAAGAACCCACAACTCCCTCATTAGTCTGTACAGTGTGTGTCTGCATGTGGGGGGTGGGTGGGCGTTTGTTTGGTCATCAGCCAAATTAGCCAATCAAACGTGAATTTGAAACATATACTTGAAAAAGAAAATTGGACTGGCATATTCGCTGGTGAAGAAGGGGTAAATGTGACTCTGAACATAATCCAAATAATTCACTCAATAATGATCGGGTCAAATCTATCCTTGCAAAATATGGGAAGACAATCTAAATGACTACTGCACTCCAAAGATAATGCAAATAAGGTTGCTTAAAAGTTGTAGGGACAATTTGGGCCTCCTTAAAAGTTGGTAGGGTCATGTCCCTACCGTCCCTATGCAAACCTACGCCCATGATTGAAAAGCCTTAGAAAAACCAAGGCAAAATTATTTTGTTTTGCTCTGTTGAATTGGAGTTGTTTTGCAGTGTTTTAACGTTAATGTGATTTGTTATAGGTATAGCAGATACATTACAGATACAGAAACACACCCAGATACACATAAATCTAACACTTACACATAATAATGTGGTCCTATTCAAAATAAATTGTCCCTATTTGGGCCTTGATACAGCTTAGCAATGTGACACACTTTAAGCAGCAATTTCAGCACCAGAACAGCTTCCAGGTGGAAAATAGTGGCCTAAAATGGTCAAATTACTTAATTACTTAATTAGTTATATCCATGTTCAGGAAAACAAATGGTTCCAATTAGTCCAAATACAGTGTATCTAACACACCTAGAGCCCAAGTTGTGACAAAATAGTTTTTGAAGAATCTGCAGTTACTGCATTTTTCCTTTGTATGGTGCCACATTTTTGGTAAGTAATACAAAGCAAGAATACAGTAACTGCAAAATAGGGGTAAAACATCAAATCAAATATGATTATGAAATAAGATTAATATTTACAAAGAATAAGCTAATATAAAGTAACAAAACTGCCACATGTCCTGGACAACCGCATAACTTTAAAGTCATTTTTCTCAGTTCTGCACTCTGCGTAGTTACTGCCTTTTTGCTTTGTAGGGCAGTATAGTTGTCCTAAGACAAAATGTAACTGTAGCTGTAGTAAAAGTGGTTCCAAAATATTATTTAAAATACCAAATACCTCTTGAGTACACCCTAAAATAGCTTTTTTGCCTCTTGTCTCTGTCTTTATGACCAACTTACAAATCAAATAACAGATAAAATAAGTTTTAAATCTGCTTTTTGTGGTATGAATTTGTTGATATGTATTCCTTGTAATTGTTCAAACATTTTGTTTTATCACAGACATATTTTAAATAGTAGTTATGTTCTGAAGTTGTGTCCCTCAACATGCTCGCAATCCTGCTACCTTTTTAGCCTTCCAGAGGGAAAAAAAGAAAAGTGAACTACATGACTCAGCAGAAATGATTCTCTAGTCAGCCCTGATTTTCTAGTCAGCTCGCAACCAGGGACTTCAAGGTCAGAACTTAAGTTTAGGTCATTTGGGAATGCAAGTTAGTGTAAGCACAGATCATAATGGTTTATTTAAATAAAGAAGAGTAAAGGAACTGTATGTACAATATATACAAGTAATGTAGGTAATTACTTTGTTATGCATTAACAAATATTTATCTTCATGTTTCTTATAGGCAACGTGATCTTGGGAGAAGAAAAGGGAAAGAAAACGGCTCTAACGAATAAAGAAGGTCCATCCATTCCAAGATCCAAAGTTAACAATTTGCTACGGCAAATCTCCACCACATCCTTAAAAAGAACCTTGTTGTTCCATACTGCGGTAACTGAAGAAGTGCATACCAAATATGCAAATTCAAAGAAAGAGAGTGACAGACAAGTCATTGCAACAATAATCACCAGCAAAATTCTGAAAAAGTACAGGCTAAAGAGATTGGCAGAGGAGGTATTTGGATTTTCCAGAAGGAGGTGGACAAAACTGGGAAATGAAAATATCTGCAGGTACCAGAGGAAGGAACACAAGGGAAGTGCTGCCATGCTGAGATCAAAGGTGAAATCCTTCTTTCCTTCTTGTTTAAATGAACACCCAGGTACTTGTATGTCCTCATTCTCTCGATGTCAAGTCCCCGGATGTTCACCGGTGCAATGTTGGAGGGTTTTCGGTGGTTTCCTCTTTAAATACATTTTCCAAATTTCAATATCAAAACTTGGACTTTCAGTTTCAAATCTTGTTTTTGAATGAAGAAAACCTGGCCTTGATTTAGCTCCATATACCTCTAGTAGCTACTACAGTAGCATGCTGCTTACACACTGATGTGTCAGTATTAGTTACTAGTCATCGTACATAATATGTCAGGGGACAAAATGTTTTGCTGTTAATACTTACGTACTTTTACTTCAGTGTGATTTTTCATGTAGAACTTTCTTGTAGTGGTGTACTTTTACATTAGTGTATTGGTATTTTTACTGAAGAAAAGAGTTTGAATACTTGTCCCACCACTGGAAGACTGATGGACAAACGGCTTTAATGCTCTGAAGAGACAATGATAGGCTGCTGAATTGAATGTGCCATTTAAATGCGGATCAGTGACTCAACACTAAATCTACACACAATTGCCCATTGATGCACAAAACAGAAGCAGCCCATGAGCCATTATACATAAAAACCCCATGAACATGTCCACCATTTGTGTTACACATATTACTGGCTAGAGTCAGCTGCATGACAGAGTTGCTCAAGCCCATTTAAAATGAGGAAGAACATTCGATCTTTGATTCCATGTATTTAATTGCAGCATTAAACATGATAATTGTTATTTATCTGTTTTTTTTGTTTTGTTTTCCTTCTAAAAGTTTGTTGCTTCTAAACAATGAGAGGTGGGGGATTGAGAGATCTCATGTAATTCGAACAATGAGAAATGTAGTGGACCTTTCTTTGTCAAAAAATGTATTTATTTAATGATTTCAATTAACTCATTTTGTCTTCTAAATACAATAAATCACTTGGAAAGCAAATTAAATGAAATAACTCATACTAATGCTTTGGTCTATTTTGGGGTAGAGGGTGAGTTGGGGTGACTTGCTGTAGTGACAGCAACACTGCTATTACCCAGTGGTTGAGGAAGAGGCGCCACTGGTCATAGTTGAGCCGGGGCTCGTCAAGGAAGGGCGTCTGGTTGTTGGCGAGATTGAGGCAGTGGTACCAGGGCCTTTTGTGGATGTGGAACTGCTGGAAGATGTTGTGGAGGGCCTCACTGATGAGGAAGACACGGTGGTGCTTCCTGTTGTGGAGGAAGACACGGTGGTGCTTCCTGTTGTGGAGGAAGACACGGTGGTGCTTCCTGTTGTGGAGGAAGACATGGTGGTGCTTCCTGTTGTGGAGGAAGACACAGTGGTGCTTGGGGTTGTGGAGGTCGTGGTGGTGGTAGAAGACACGGTGGTGCTTGGGGTTGTGGAGGTCGTGGTGGTGGTAGAAGACACGGTGGTGCTTGGGGTTGTGGAGGTCGTGGTGGTGGTAGAAGACACAGTGGTGCTTGGGGTTGTGGAGGTCGTGGTGGTGGTAGAAGACACGGTGGTGCTTGGGGTTGTGGAGGTTGTCGTTGTGGTGGAAGGCGTCGTAGTGGCAGCAGACACAGTGGTGGCAGGCGTCACTGTGGCAGTCGACGCAGTGGTGGCCATTGTTGTGGAGGACGCTTCTGTGGCCTTTGTTGTGCTGGGTGTTGTTGTGGCAGGAGATGCGGTGGTGGCAGTTGTGGAGGCGGGCGTTGTTGTGGTAGAAGGCACAGTAGTGGCCGCTGTTGTGGGGATTGTGGAAGTGGGAGAAGACATGGTGGAGGCGGTTGTTGTGGTTGTGGAGGATGTAGAGGCAGAAGATGCAGTGGTGGCTGTTGTGGAGGGTGTTGTGGCAGAAGACATGGTGGTGGCCATTGTTGTGGAGGGAGTTGTGGCAGCAGAGGCGGTGGTGGCTGTTGTAGTAGAGGACGTTGTGGCAGAAGTTTCAGCGGTGGCTGTCGTGGCAGCAGATGCAGTGGTGGCTGTGTTAGGAGCAGCTGTGGTAGTTGTCATGGTAGGAGCAGCAGTGGTGGTTGTGGTAGTTGTGGTGGTGGTAGTTGTCGTCGTGACAGGAGCCACTGATGTAGTAGTTGTGACAGGAGCAGCAATGGTCGTTGTTGTTGTTGTAGGAGTGGTGGTAGTGGTAGTAGTGGTGGTGGTCGTTGTTGGAGTGGTGGTCGTGGTGGTAGAAGGAGCAGCGGTAGTGGTTAAGACAGGAGCAGAGGTGGTGGTAGTTGTAGCTGTCGTGATAGGAGCAGCAGTGGTGGTGGTAGTTGTCGTCACAGGAGCCGCTGTGTCTGCACTTGTTGTAACAGGAGAAGCAGAGGTGGTGGTGGTTGTGACAGATGCTGCTGTGTCAGCTGTTGTTGTGGCTGAAGTAGTAGTTGAAGACGTTGTGGTGGAAACAGTGGTGGAGACTGTTGTGGAAGTTGTAGATGATGGAATCACTACGTCTCCTTCAACATATGGCTCTACAGGAATTTCATCAAATGTCCATGTATCATAAATGTCCTCAGTTGTTGAGCCGTCCGCTGTCTGTGTGTTATCTGGATCAAAGGGTTCAGTAGGAATATCGTCATATCCCCAATTGTCATAAAAGTTTGCATCATCATCAGTATCCGGTGTTGCGGTCGTTTCTGTGTCAGTTTCTGAGCTGGTTGCGGTTGTTGGTGCCGTTTCTGGATCAAATTCATCATCAGGAGGAACATCATCATCATAGCCCCACTCGTTGTATAAATCTGGATCCTCCACTTGTCTCCTAACATGATGCCTCACAACTTTTTTTTGCAATTTAGGCGAACAAGCTGCTAGTATCGTGCGCAATTTCCCAGTAGAGTCAACATAAACCAGTTGAAAGCCAGATTCCTGTGAACATTTCAATGGTTAGCTTTGACACCAAATTATTTAACAGTATGAACAATGTCTTGCACTTGACTTACCATGTCTGGTAACTTTGATATCTCCACATATAATGCACTAGGAGTTCTCTGTTGTCTCACAGAGAAACCGTCATTGGTGAAAAAATCTGCAGAAAAAGCGAGGACATGAATCAAAAGCTCGGAAAATTAGCTTTTGATGACACAGAAAATCTTGACATAATGTGCAATATCAACATATTTCAATTAGTATTTTACAAGCATTAGTTCCTGTTTTCATAGTTCAAATGATACAGTATGTAACCTGGTTATTAATACCTGTGAAAAAGAGTCATGTTCTGTATTGAGGTACAGGTGCCCTCTAGCCTGGCTAACACCAGACCGCGTCTCAATCTCATGTGAGATTCATTTCCTCGTATTTGAGGCGGGATCAACGAATGTTGATCAAATGCTTCTGAACGCTACTGGGCAAATTTACAGCCAATCATATCAACGATACACAATGACATATTCAGAGCCTGTAGGGAGCAGCGTGAAGTTTATATTTATGAAGGAAATCATGTAGCGCAAGTTGTTCTATTTTCAGAAGTGAACTTGCCTCCCAATTTATTTAGCACACAATCTATTGTTGCACCTCCATGGCCGCCAGGCTGGATGTAAACAGAGTTGCTCTATGGTCGTCATTGTCTTGAGCCTGCCTCCCTGTTCTGTGATTGGTTCCCTATCTCAGGCAAAAATGTTGTCTTGGTGGCTATGCTAACTTTCAGAGCAAAGTAGAATCTCGCTCGAATGAGAGCATGGGTATACCCAGGCTAGGTGCCCTCAGTATGGCTCTCCTGACCACATTTATGATCTAATATTTATTCATATTCAGTTTAAATTGTGCCTTCATTGTGCACGGTTCACTATAACCTTCCATAAAAATGGGTAAAGCAAGCAATTTCGATAAGACTTAAAGCTGAATACGTATGTATTGGGAAAAAAACAACACGCATGTTTCCCCAAATCTTTAGTGTCCTACAGTATTTTCTTTACTAACTAGAGATGATGTAAGTGTGAATCTGTTGTGGCAGGATGATCTGGACAGGATTCGGACAGACACTCAGCTGAGTATATGCTTAACATAAAAGGAGTCCTATGCCTAGCACAAAACAGCAGATGAAGGTACAGACCAAACCAGAGCTAAAAGACAAATGAGATGTTGGACTTGATTCATCTGATGGACAAACATATCTTACGAGATAATGTTGCTACATGTCTACTGGATGTGCATGTCCGTCTTATTTATTTTTTTATTTTTTTACATACCATTAAAACCTATTGGTAATAATACAGAAATGCAGGGTTTGCACATGCTCTGAATTACCCAGTGCTTACCTAGCTCTTTCACCTTCTTTAGTTTTGCCCCACCAGGTAGCTTCACAGTGATGCGTGTCATACAAGACACTAATAGGGATGCGACTCGTGGTGACATTACTGGATTGTTGCACACAGCCATGCCTGTCATGTTCTTATGCAGCAGACGGTCAAAATAATGCAGTTTCAAAGGGTGCAATTTGATTCGATTTTCAACCTGGAGATACAAAACAATTGTCAACATGTGTTGTTTCTTAGTGAGATTGTCTTCCTGGCTTACATAAAAAGGACATTTAACAGTTCCTTATTACAGCACAGCACAAGTCTTGATTGCATGTTGTAACCTTAACAGGGAGGCCACAGTACCACAAGCATTGATGAAAAAAAGGAGAAATCTGCCATTATTCTCATTTTCCTATTGTCAACAAATCCCATGAAAATTCTAAATAACTAATGAATTATATATAGTCTATGCCTCTATACTTTCCTTCACTAACTACTCCTTATTATCAACAACTCATGTACAGAGCCAAACCAACAATGAACGCCTCCTGCTTACAAGTATTATACATGTATCCAAATCTTATTCCTCTGTGCTGTAGACCCATTAAAACATCAGTGATACACACTGCTGCACTGTGCGACATGTTCCTTTGTACAAGTTTGGTTCCAACGGCTTCCTTAGAAATTGTTCCAAAAAAACCCCCAAAAACAAATAATAAAAAGATAGTGACCTGCCTCTGCACATGTGGAGAATGTGGTCTATGTGGTGTGAATGTGGTTTACAGAGCTTTGCTAGTTTTTTGTGCTACATAACTTCTTGACTACAGGTAAGACAACGTTACCTGGAGTCACATTACTGTCCTTGTTTAGGCAGCTAATTGCACCACGCCAAGCTATTGCATACCACACTAGTCTGTCCACTGACAGAACTGAAACACCCCACCAATGGAAAATTACCAGGATTAATAACAGCTCCATTTCAAATTGTAATCCCTTACACTTCTAGTTACTGAAAAAAGTAATCACCTTACTGTAACACTTAAAGTAATGCATTCATAATTACTACGGCAGACAAAACGTGATGGTATGATCAGTTCATTGTTAGTTTTGGTGTTTATGAGATTTGTTGACAAGTACAAGAATGTCTTAAAAAACCACAGAAAAGAGCACAAATGAACACTTGCTGTAATCATTTCTGTTGTTAATACTCGTCATCAGAAGATCCCTTCATGATACACTTACAATTTAAGTGATGGAGGACAAAATTCACTAAACAGTCCTTGAGGATGATGACTAAAATGGTGACAAAAATACATTAGAGTCCAACTTTTTTTAACCTCTCCATTTCAAGTCAGTTGACCACTGAGCCACCCAAGTATCCTGTATCCTTCTCAATACCTACACTGAAAATCAGACCCCAAACAAACTTAGCAGTGATGCATTGCCTGAGGTTAGTCTGAATCTTCCTGGGATAAAAATATGACACATTTTCAAATAAAACTAAACATTTTAACAACTTCACATATTTATGAATGGACCCCGTAAATTAACACCCATTAGTTTTTACAGAAAAACAACATTTTACCTGTGTAGCTGTGCGGCAGCTGGTATAAGGGAGCTTCACCAGCAACCACCACCTATAAATATAACTCGAACTTTGACAACTGTCAAGCAGCGACAACAATCGTGTCCCATCTGTGGAAAAAGATTTAGAGCAACATTAGCCTTCTGACAATGTCCATCAATTTTCTAAAGTCAAGAACAAATTCTGTAAGTAGCTGACTCAAACACACCTTCCAGACGCACATGTGTGTATCGAACGAGGGAAAAGCGCAGTGAAAGTATTCCATTACTGCAGCGATACTGTGGCCTGTTGTAATCTGATGTTTCAACACTTTTCCCGCTCTCTAGAATGAATGAGAACAATGTCAAGTCAATGTGATAAAGTTTTTGCATTGATGAGAAAGCGTTATCGTTATTTTTAGTACCATGAAGGAGGTAGTGTAAAAAGACATGAAATTCATGAGATCAGGCAGCAAGTGGAGCTGTTGCATTTAGTGAGAGAAAGAGTGATCAGGTAGGTGCTAGGAAGGCTGCATTGGTTGTGTGGTAGTTGTTCCCTGGCATTTTTAGTTTCATCCTGTGGGTTTTTGTGCATAATGCTTGACTGAAATGATCCACCTGTACCAGCTGTTCGTTACACAAATAATTAGTTGCTACGAGCAGGATAATTCAGCCCACAGATTAAAAAAACTAACATTTATAGACAAACAAACAGTGATCTTAGTCCAATTATCACCATCAGGCCAAAGTAAAATAATAAAATAAAAGTAATAATATTAAATATTGAATGACATATTGATGGTGGGAAATGGCACTTCAAAAATGATAATATTGAAAACCCTTAAATGGAAAACATATTTTCAAATGGAAAAACTAAGACTTCAGACAGAAAACAAACTTGTCAAATGGGAAGGAAGATTTTTAAAGAGTGTACAGATTTGAGAGGTCAGTGGTCAAACGTTATGGGAATATACATAATATGAATAGCACACATTAATTTTGAAAAGCGCCCATTTCTTTCCTGTTTTGGAACAACACTGATCAATTTTCATTAACAATTATTATATTGCTCACAGAACATCAATAGGTGTTTGCAGCTGAGAAGGAAGCTTCCCTTAAATCATTTGTGTATTTTAAAATTGTTTCACAGCTGATGTTTTTTGACTAGTTGGACAAAGAAAGCACATGAGCAGCAGGGTTCACCTTTGAGGAAGCTCCACACGGGCGTAGAGAAAATTCGGTAGGCCGGTTCCGGCAGTGCGGTCTCTGGAGGGTTGCCTTCATAAACCTCGTTCTGTCCAGCCGATCGTCCAAGTGCATCCTGGTAGCTTTCTGCGTTGTTAGGCTGGGCTAGTGTTAAAATTATCCAAACCCAAGCTATCTGTGCGTGCGCCATCCGCTCGGCTTCTCTGTGCCTCAAGGGCAAGTGTGCAGACTGGGAAACTGGAAGCAGCCCAGCTGAACCATCATTTATTTAATTAGCAGCACAGGTGCGCTTCAGGTGGATGTGAAGATGGTGGAATGTGAATGTGTTTTTAAAAAGCAACCGAAGACTTAAATAGGCTTTTCTTTCACCTTAAATTAATTTTCTGCTTGTTTCTTTTGTATGTCCTCCGTTTGTCTGTGTTTTTTGCTTTTCTATTTTTATGGTCTATTATGTTTTTATTGTTTATCTGGTTTCTGCTTCATTGATTGTATGTTTTTATTGCTTTTGTCTCTTAATGTTTGCATATTTTGGTCTTTTCAAGTTGTATTCTGTGAAGCACTTTGTGAGTCTTCTTACCGTAAAAGGTGCTGCAGTAAATAAACGCATTATTATAAGTAGTATTATTATTACTGTCATCATTATTATTAGCTATGTAAATTACAGCTTCAATGTTCATCCTAATCAAGGAATTGTAACCCGGCGCGACTTTTCGTTTCACACATTGAATATACATCACCTGTACAGGTATCCTACATAAAAGTAGTTGTTGCTTGTGTTTAAGAAGTCTGAACTACACACTCTAGGGTCGGACCTGCTAGTGTTTGGAGGGGACACAGCCTGGAAATGCCAGTGCTGTAAACTTTTTCTTCTCATTTTACGTTGGCAGGGGGCGCTGCAGCTCCAGAGATGCAGAAAAACATGAAAAGTAATACGGTGTGTAGAAAGGAAGAAATGAAGATACTTATATACATATGTGTATGTCTGTATATATAGGCCTATAGCCTCTACTTATTTATTTAATTATTTATGTATTTGTGATTAGTCATTTATCATCCTCTCAGCAGACAAATGTCACATGTTCTTTCTTTGGCAATAGCCTTTGTCTTCTAAATCGTACTGTAGTGAGACATAAATATAAAAGAAACTTTAAGACACCTATTGATGTTTTACATGGGTGTTGTGTTTGTAGGAGAGGAGAGAGGAGGGGGGGTGTCAATAAAGATACATATTATCTCATCTTATCTTATACATGCAGGATTTATTTCTCTTATGGAGCAGCAGCGCCCTCTGTTGGTAACAGCAGAGAGGAAAAAGCTTACAGCACCCAGCACCTGGTATTCCCTTCTTATATACAGCTATGGGTATTCCCAGGCGGCCTCCCATCCAAGTACTAACCAGCATAGACATAATAAAGAGTAGACGCCCCATTGGCTGCTGGGGCACGAGAAATGCGGCCACCATCTTGAACCGGTCATCCTACCCGTAAACAACCACCAAAGCAGCAAGATGCCTGAGCACTGTGCGGCGTATTCCTGTTAAAATCGGCGGACTGTTCAAAACAGGGCCTGGGGGATTACTTTTCACAAGTAAGATTGAACATTATTATTGGTTGTACTTTGTGAATAGAATATTACTGTACTGTATTTATGTCCACCCGCGAAATCAGACAACAGAACATCTGACTGTAGAATAGTTAGCAAACAAGCTAACTCACAATTTCAGCAGCATTGGTTCATTATCAACATCAAAATAGGAGTTTTGTTGAAGAAAGGTTTTAAGACATTTGAAAGAAGTAAATAGGAAATAGGAAAATAGGAAGAAGGTAGAAAATAAGCTTGACCTCCTTTGTAAAATGTTTCTCCCAAATCTCCTGTTTTCATTTTGAAGGTTTCCCAAAGAAGGAGATGTTAGGAAGAAGTGGGAAGTGGCTTTGAGGAGAGAAGGATTGACTGCAAGTGATTCATCCGTGGTTTGCAGTGAGCATTTTAAGCAGGACGATTTCGATAGGACAGGTCAGATTGTCCAACTCAGAGATGGTGTTATTCCTTCCATCTTCAGCTTCCCGGTTCATCTCCAAAAAGTAGGTGTATCATCATAAGACTATTAGCATTCATAAATGTAAATATTATATTATCAATCATAGGGCAGGGTGAGATACTTATCCCTGTATACTGTGTGTATGTATATGTTCTTTTCAAGTATTATGTTTCTTCATTTTAGTCGGAAAAGGGCAGGACTACATCTACCTCCATGAGAGCCTGTCTGTGGCCCCTCAGGATGCCCCACAAATGTCAACCTCACACCCACAACCTCAGCCTAATGATGTGAGTAGTTCTATTTTAAACATGATATCATAATGGTCTTGGACATATTAAAATCTCACTTATTTGCTGCCACTCATATTAAACACACTCACAAATAAACCCATACACACACAATTGAAGACATGTTGAACATGCATTCCTGGCACACACACATACACACACACACACACACAGTGCTGGCAGTGGGTTTGACAGGTTAAGACTATAAGAAAGAATGTAGTTCATACTCTAGTGGTGTCAAATTGATGTGTGTAAAGTGAGACAATCAAACCATGTTCATCCCTCTTTCTATTAGGATCATGGCTATGCCTTGCCTGCTTCTCCCACCTCTCTTAAGGCCAAACTCAATGAAGCCTTAGCAAGAGTGGAAAGTCTGGAGCGAGAGAAGAAGAATGCCATGGCCAGAGAAAAGAGGCCAAAGACCACAGTGAAGAGTCTTTTAGGATATTTGAGGGAAAAGAACGTTATTAATGAAGAGCTCAAAGAGAGGCTTGAATTCTACTCAGGTAAGAAATTCATCTACATCTACATCTTATTCTTACACTCTTTATTAAACTCCTTAGTTGTTATCTGAAGGGGACTTATTAATGTTTGCTCATAAAATTTCAGATCTTCAGATAGACTTCATGGCAAAGCAGGGCCATGAGTACACAAAGGCCTACAGAGAGTTTGCCCTCAAACTCCATCTACATGGTCCAAAGGCATACAACTACCTCAGAGAGACTCAACATTTTCCCCTCCCACATCCACATACATTACAAAGGTATTCTTAATACTGTCCGATTTCATTTTTGGAAATTACTGATGCAAATACGTTAAATAGCTACTTCTCTCTTTTTCTTTTTTACAGGTGGCTGTGTTCGGTGGATGACAAGCCAGGCATGAATAAAATGATGCTGGATATGCTGGAGAGGAGATGCCTGGAAGACCAGTACATGTAGGTGTCAAAATGGTATGTATTGCATGTGTTCTTGTTCTCAAGTTCTCCCAGTTCTGCAATTTCATTGTTCCTAGTTAGCTAAGTGTCCTACAAATATACTGTATAAGTTAAACAAAAAACTGATCACATTCCTAAAAACATGGATGCAAACTAATTATCTATCCGCCCTGGTAGCTATTTACCATTTTCATTCTCTGTGAGTTTGCACCCCTGTGATAGGCACTCAAGAATTGGTGATTACACATTACTGATGGATGTGATGGAAAATTCACTTTACTAGTTTGAATGAACAAAATGATATGGTGCTTTCTTGAGGGTGTCTTGTTTTGGTCAGAGTAATAAAACTTTTTTCTTTTGCAGGTACTTGTCTGTCATGGGATTTATCATTAACATTGACACGTTGATGCTGATGATTCCTGAACTGCTCCAATTTCAGTGGTATGTCCTCACCTACAGGTTCAGCCAGGATCACTTGGAGCTCCTATTTAATTCTATAAGAGCATCAGGTAAGGTTGATGTTCTTTTAATTACAATAAATTCTGAAAATATACTTAATGAATATCTCTGTGTGTTATGTCTTGTGAGTAATGTATGTATTGTGTGCCTGTTTTCCATACAAGGTGGCTGGAATAACAATCCATCTGCACGCCAGTTCCAGGCCATCTTCCACCGTCTGATGGTTCGGTGTTGTGTCTCACTTAGTGAGACAGGCAATGTCTTTTCAGCCGTTGTGTGTGACCACAGCTATCTTCCTACTGGGTTTGGAGGTTTGGTGGAATACGCTCTGGTCTACATAGCAGGATTTGTAGTCCGGCAGATTCTGCAAAAGCTGTCCTGTGATGTGTGCCGTGAGAGCTTGGTCAGAGATGCTGTACCATCATCATTTGACGAGAACTACCACCTTCTAGCTCTGAAAAACAACGGTGGCCTAGTGATTCCATCACAAGGCACAGTGAAGGTGCTGAGAGCTGCAGAGAGGGTGATTCACCAAGCTTCAACAAAGCAAGCTCCAAAGGTGTCGACAGTCACGCACATCGTCCGGGAGGAGATTGGAATGGAGGATGTGTTTCTGCTGGGGAACACATTGAGGAGACACAGTTTGGCATCGACAACCATCATTCCAACTTGTTGTCATTGGTTCTGTCTGTGTTTCTTAAGATAAGGCTGCACCACATTGCCAAACTCACCTCTCTTGACCTGCAGAAAGGGAGCACGAGAAAGAAGCTCTGCAAAACAGTCCTCTTTCAGGGGTAAAACTCATGTGAAACTTTCATGAGCAACTTTGTACATGTGTAAATATGGTTGGGGGCGGGGGCGTTTTTCAACTTATTAAAAAAAGCTGAGTAGTACTTTTACTGCCTCTATCTGCTTCTGCATCTCAGTGTATATATATTGTGTGTTTTGCAAAATACCTATCAAATATCACATATCATAATATTCTATTACTGTTAAGCCCACTATGAATATTAATATACGCCAAACCATGTGTCCTGTATCATAGCTACATGTATGACGTTTGCAGCAAAAAAAAACAAACGTGTGAAAATCAGTTAAGTATTCAGGGAGTTATGATTTATTAAATGCGCTGACACTTCATTGCGCCTGCCAAACAGATGACACTGAGTGGAGCTGGTGACCGGTCCAAGATGGCGGCCCCACGGCTCGTCAGCGCCAATAGTAGCGGTCGATGCAGCGTCTACTCTTTATTATGTCTATGCTAACCAGGCCCGACCCTGCTTAGCTTCCGAGATCAGACGAGATCGGGCGTGTTCAGGGTGGTATGGCCGTAAGCAACCACACAGGCTGCAGAAAGCATATTTAAAGATGCATTTATAAATAAAATAACCTGCACCTTAAAATAAAGTTGTTTGATCAAGACATGAAGTATGAAGGTATGAAAAACTACAACGTAAGCGTAGACTGAATAGAGGTCTCTTATGCTAATTTTAGACCCTCTGATAGTGATCATATTGTTGAGAGTGGTTGCACTGGCTGACACCAAGTTGTACCCAGTTGTAGCACAATAGGAAAAGCTCGCATGTACAGTTTCACGGCATTTGTAACAGATTTTTTTACAAATTTAAAATAAGTAATATTACACTTGATTGTATTTGAGATTTTAGTAAGTTCACTATTTCAAGGTTAGGTTGATCAACAATCACAAGAGTGTTAGGACCACTGAAAAACAAAAATAATCTCAGAATTCTGAGATTAAAGTCAGAATTGTGACTTTTTTTTCTCAGAATTCTATATTTTTTCCAGTGGACTATGTGTGCATGTGGTTCAGCCTTGACCAATCACTGTTGAGAGTCAGTATATCTTCAGTCTCACTGTCACTTGTGCTGCAGAGGAACAACAGATGTGAACAGATTTTTACTGTTTTATTTCCCCATTTTCAAGCGTGATGAAGCTCTGTTTGTAATCCAAAACAACCATTTACAACTTCAACAGACATTCCTGATATCATAGCACCTAATGGTTTATTGTGTTAAATGCTTTATTCAAATCTATAAATATGTTTTCAACCACATCTCCTTTATCTGACTAGCATTCCATTTGTTCAACAACATAGCAATTTGCAGACTCTGTAGGGTGGTGTGTTCTAAAACCAAACCAGGACTGATCACTGTATTTCAAGCTGTCTATAAATTTATTGGATGGATGCTAACTGCTTAGTTGGCTAACTCAGACTGATGTCTAAACTGTCTAATCTTTTCAAGTGTTAGATAGACCTGCTTCTATAAATCAACTGTAAATATAATGTAATGTTGTATCACAAGAGACTATGGTTATTCTACCCCTGAGGTTCTGAAGATTTAAAACAATTCACAATACTCTGAAAATGTGAGAAGAGCTGAAACTAAAGCTAAAAAAAAGTCTGATAGATATGAAATGTTGAATGAATGTGAGAAAGTCCCATTTAAGGTTCAAATGAATGATTTGGAAGATGCTGAAGGTGAGTGGTTTGACTGTTCTTTCTAATAAACTTCCATTATAATAAAGGTTCAAACACAGCTGAGTATTTTTAAATGTTTATTTTATTTTTTATAATACACTATATACTCTAATATAATACTTTAATAATACTAAAATAATATTGACTAATTAAATATTTCCCTGATAAAATTTGGTGACAATTTAGAATGTCCAATTAACCTAACCTGCATATCTTTGGAGTGTGTGGGGGGAACCGGAGCACCCGGAGGAAACCCACGCAAACACAGGAGAACATGCAAACTTTCCCTCTGTGCTGCCCGTGTGTATATGTGTGTGCGTGTGTGAAGATCTTCATCTCTGACTTTCCTCCTCCTCATCGACACCGGTCCAGCAGGAGCACATGTTCTTCCTCACCCAAGAGCAGAAGCGCTGGAAGCAGTTCTTCTTTTTCTTTTTTTTTCGTGGCTGCTGCTGTTGGTCCTTACTTGTGGTCGCTGTGAACAAGTCATAAACAGACTTACCACTTGTGGTGTTGGACTTACCTGTACTGGTGGAATCCTTATGCGTCCCAGCCTCTTCACTCTCTTGACTCCCTAGTCCCACTGTGTTTTCTGGCCCAGCAGGATGAACCACAATGACAGGTCTTCTTGGTTGTGGTGTAGATGGCCTGTGGTGGTCTACTTCAATGTCCATGGTGTTGTCTTCCTTCATATTGGGTGAGTCCTCCACCTTGGATTCAGACTCCAATGTTGCTGTGTTTTCAGGCGCAGCAGGATGAACCGTGATGACGAGTCTTCTTGGTCGTGGTGTAGATGGACTGTGGTGGTCTCCTTTGATGTCCATGGTTTTGTCTTCCTTCACATCAGGTAAGTCCTCAGCCTTGGATTCAGACTCCAACGTTGCTGTGTTTTCGGGCGCAGCAGGACGAACCATGATCACACGTGGCATTTTTGGTGTTGCAGTGTGCTGGTCTGGCTTGATGTTGGTGGTTCCATCTTCCTTCACAGAGGCAGGAGGGTCACTGGTGGGACCCTCAGATTCAGCTTTGCAGTCCTCACTGAGGCAAGCCTCATCCACCGATGTCACCTGAGTTGTTATGCTAAACACACAAAAACAAACACACACACAGTTAGAACATTATCCCTGTTAGACTTATTTATCAGTACACCGAAACAAACACACTTACCAACAGTTGAGGTCGTCCCTGGAGATGAAGGGGTGAGTGAGGACTTGACAGGTGGTGATCCTGTCAGCCTCATCCATTTGGAGCATGGCCTTTAACAGCTCTATCATGTGGTCTTTCTCTCTTTGGTCAAAGTCTCCCTTGGCCACACGCACCAATTTTAGGTGATCCAATGACGGAATCGAATATCTCCTGTTACGATCAGGTAGAAATTCTGGGCCGTAGTAGTCCAAAGGTGTCTAAAGAGAGTTCAATATATCACATTAAGTTTAATTGTTTAACTGTTAAATGTTGGAAATATGAAACATGACATCTTAATTAAAGAAGAGATAGGTAAAAATGAGTTATCATTGTACCTTGAGGATCCACTTTCCATCTTCAAGCCTATCGAAGAAAATCGTCGAATTTGCTTTTTGACCCTTGTTTAGAAGACTGTCTGATGGTTGACCCAGGAGTTCAATCATGTATTGCATCTGCAGATGAAGCACAACATCAATAAGATTTTTGTTTAGATACTATTATTAAAACTACTCATTTTACTAATGTACAGAGTAATGTATAACCTTGATCACAGCACTTTACTACTGTGGTACTGATGGTAAAAACACGTTTTTACAAAACTAAAGACAATTTTACTTTTAACCAGTCATTCTTTAAATAGCAAACTAAGGTTGTACTTTCAGGATGAGTACATGTAACAGTACTTGATCTATTAAAAACAGAGTAGATAGAAAGCAGAGAGTACAGTATAGGATAGCAGTGACTTACTGTTTCGTATTCATCACACCCTGGAAACGGTGAAAATCCCAGGATCATGTGGGCCATTACGCATCCCAATGCCCACACATCAATGGCCTCTGAAAATGGAAGGCCTAAAAGAACTTCTGGAGACCTGAATGTGGAAGAAAAGCAGTACACAGAATGAAGAACACTGTCATATTTTAAAGATTAAAAATACAATCGAGCACTAGCACTAAATACATAAACTGACTCCAGTATAATATATAATAATTCTCAATATCTCTAGAGATCTTACCTATAATGAAGGGCCTGCACTATCATGCCCTTCCTGACCTTGTGTTTGGGCATGGCCAAGCCAAAGTCTATAAGTTTGACTCGAAGTGGTCTTGCCTGATTATTCACCAGCATTATATTGTCTGGTTTTATGTCTGCATGTATGAAGTCAACGTCCTTCAGTGCGGTCATTGCAGTGGCCACCTGCATGTAGAAATAATGTAATGTTACAAGGTCAGTAAAAAAGACAATAACATAACATATGAGCATGTAGCATAGTTTCAAAGTGTTCAAAGCTTTGTTTGCTGTCTTGTGGTACTGTACTCATACCTGTTGGACGATAATTCTGATGTCACTTAGAGGTAGTGGATGGCTTTGGTGTATATAATCAAGCAAGTCCATGTCCAGGTTCTCCAATACCAGTGCTATTCCACGATGCGTGTGAAATGCATCAAAAAACTTAACGATGTTGTGCTGATCTAAGTCGTTGGACATCAGGAATTTGAGCACTTTAGCCTGTAGACAAATTTACCAGGATAAGTTTATAATGGTTAATATGTTAACTTGTTTGAAAGTTAGAGGAAACACCTGCACAGAAAGGCAGAGCTGTGGTGCTTCAATCTCACTACAGATAATTATTCACTTTACAAAGTAAATTATTGCCTAATTATTGCCTTTTTGAACTTGTTATTACCAAAGATAACTTAATTCTGGGTACTCAGTGTTTTATTGTACAAAGTAAAAATGTACTTTAAAATAATCAAAATCATATTTCTTACCTCCCAGTAGATATCGACAGGGTTGGTGATTGTGGGGATCTTGATGGCCACAATGTCCTTCGTGTCCTTTTGTAAACACTGCAGCACCTTACCAAACGCACCCTCTCCCAGAACCTTCAGGAACTGATAATTTTGGGGGAGTTTCATTCCAGTTTCTCCTTCTGCCATTTTTTAAAAAGAAATTGGAAATGTTCACAGAAGTTGATTTACAATCTGCTTCACTTACATCAGTTCTGCTTATATGAAGGCTATATGAAAAAATACATTATGATGTCACAAAGTGACATGACATCACATTACTCTGACATCATACCATGTTTTCAATGTGTATGACATCACTTCTCAGCAACATGACATCATGTTGTCACAGCAACATGACATCATGTTAAAGGTTTCAATTGAATCTGGTAAGAGTTCATATTTCTTCAATTTTCTGGACACTAAATGTAATTTCAGTCAATCAAAGGGATTATGAACTGTGTATTTAAACTTGAAATCACATTGCTTGCTACAAGATAATGAAGTAGCTAGCTAACACTAGCTAACACTCCACCGGCGGGGGAAACAGCGCCCCCTATAAATGAAAAACGTCTCAGGGCAGCTAAACAAGCACCAATATAGTCATATGACACACCATTTTGTTCAGAAGAAGCTCAGCTATCGAGCCAACACTACTCCATCTCAGCACTGCGCATGCCCGCAGTCACCGCGGTCCTCGTATCTTTAATTTCACAATATCCACACAAACTACACATCAAATAAAAGCTGAGATTTCACTGATTCCAGCAGTGTAACATTACTGTCCGATCAAAACTCGCGGAATAAACCGTCAAAGAAAAATCCAAACAAACTTCCCATTGTAAATTTACAACTACAAATTGTGTCTTACGTTCGCTGTTTTTATGGTTAAAAGTTGTGTCTGGTCGCATAATATTCCCAGTAGCGGCTACTCCAATGTCTCTGGATCATTTTGAGTCGATTCAAGCCAGTTTCAATTTATTTACATGGCATGGGGGGATGAACTGCAGATCGCTGCGTCCTCATCCTCAATACAATTTTGGTTATGTTATGTTTGCATTTATATGTAAGAGAAAAAATGCCAAAGTCATGGCATATTCTGTCTAAGTCACTTTTTATTTGTTAGGAAATTGATGATAGGTTTTTTTCTTTTTGCATACTTGTTCACACATCTGGGAATGTACTGTTACAATATCAATAAAAAATACCAATGTGATTTCTAAAAAATGTGTTTTTCCTTGTTTCCCAAAAACATTGAAATATGACTTAGGCAATTATGCTATGAGGCTAACGATATGTAGAATATTTATTAAAAGCTATATATTTTTTAAAATAATATGTAATGTATTCTGAATTAATATTTTTTAAAGTTTTTGACAGTTCGACAATGACTTTCTGTCACGTTCTGTGTACATTGTACCAGTCAATAGTCAAACCCTGGGTGAAATGGAGTTGTAAACAACATGTTGGACTCACTAAAACCAGCGTTTTTTGCTCTCAAGTACAACTTTTCATCACAAAACTTCGAAGGTAAGACAGAATATCTGTTAGTCGCTGTAAATAAGTGGTTGTTTACTTTGTATTCTTTGGTTGCTGGTTCACTGAGTTTTTAGCGCAATAATAGTGGTACTGTTGAACTCGCCAGGGTCTTAGCTTTCATATGAGATGCTATTTGTTTGTGTACCATGAAGTATCAAAACGGTAGCAATGGAAATGTGGAGAGTGGGTTGACTTTCTGACGCTATTCGGATATTGATATTTGTTCATTAATATGCTTGGTGTTTGAGTTGTGATTGCTGTGTGTAAAAATGACGTGCTTGTAGCGGAGTTTCTCCTGTTAAATTTGATGTGCAGTATGACTGTGTTGCTACATAATTAGGGAAGGGTGTTATGCCTTTTGCTGTGGAGAGTCTCACGGTCTACCAATTGGGGGATCTTGGAGTTTAACAGTTTAACTGCTACTCCCACTGTAATGTACCTCAGTGGTTTCAAGTTAGTTACAGCGAGGGTATGTCGCTTCCTGTTTTCAAAATAAATGTACCAACTCTATCGTTATGGTTTTCTTAATAATAAAAGTCAACGGGTGTTTTATTTTGTGAAAATGACCGGAAGTGCGTTACTCGCTACGGCTAACTTGAGTGGCTCCGAATTCTCAGGAACAAAACGTTAAGCAGGTGTTATTTGGACAAATTAGCGTCACATTGTGTTTCTAGAAAGGTTAGAAATGTGGATAAAGTGGTATATTTACAGAGTTACAGCTAAAATAAAATCCACTTCAAAACTTTAAAAATTTAAAATGAATTGGTCGAAATTAGTCGTTACCCTGTATGGTTCATCACTTGACATGGCCCAGGCTGATCAATTGACACACTAAGGAACGAACCTGGCAACCCGACTGCTG
The DNA here is from genome assembly GCF_027409825.1 of Scomber japonicus. Lineage (NCBI taxonomy): Eukaryota > Metazoa > Chordata > Actinopteri > Scombriformes > Scombridae > Scomber > Scomber japonicus. The sequence goes on from NC_070588.1 coordinate 28,908,131, forward strand.
GAATTATTTTTGGTTGTTGCGACTACGATCTCAAGACACGAGATGACGGTGTTCTGCTCATTCTCCATATCAACCTTTAACTTGACTTTTGAAGGCCTCACACCATCATAGAATAAAATAGAATTGAACTTGAGTTTAAATCAAATTAAAGCACTGAACCATGTACTCTTCTGCAATAAGAGTTTTCACTGTAATACAATTATGAATAATGGTGTGTCAATACAACATGTAGAATCACTATTATGTTTCAACAGTATATAATCAGTATTGTATGTTCAGTATTCTCAGGTGTCCAAGTGTTATATTCATCTAAAATGTAGGTGAAACAAAAAGTGTTTCTGTGCTCACTGAAATACAATTTTAAGGGGTGGGCCTGCCAGCACGATATGTGGCTTCAAAATTAGTCCAAATAAAATAATTAATTTAGTTTTTTAAAATACATTCTTTTATTTTTCAAATTTCAATATAAAAACTTGGACTTTCAGTTTCAAATCTCGTTTTTTGAATGAAGAAAACATATGGCCTTGTTTTAGCTCCATAGTCCTGCCCTTCCCTTTCAATAACTACATAACTCCCTGCAAAATAAACATTGTAAACCAGAAACAAGCAGAAACAATAATAAATAAATAATTACTTTACCAATTACTTTACCATTATTTAATGCAGTTAAGTGCATTTATGGCTTTAGCATAAAAGCTGTTTTAGCGTTTGCCTAAGGGCAGCAGCTCAAAGAGCGAGTGAGATGGGTCCCTGAGGATATGGAGAGCTTCCCTGAAACAGCAGGCACTGTACAGGTCTTCCAGCGAGGAGTGACGGCAGCCGATAATCTTCTGGGCTGTGGTGATGACCCTGAAAATGCTCTCTATGGAGCAACAATAAAAGGACACAAGCAGTTTTTGTGACGGTTGGTTATTCCTGAGTTCTCTCAGGAAGTGCAATCTCTGCTCTGCCTTCTTAATGATAGCAGTGGTGTCGATGCTCCAGGTCAGGTCATCCCCTATGTGAACGCCCTGTGACCCTCTCCACACAGGGGCCTTGCCTGTCCTGCTGATGAGATTATTGATTATTGCAACTGGCCTGATAACTATTACATCTCTTTAACCTTCTATTTCATTGCTGTCCACAAGCACACGAGAGTCTGATATGCCCCCCCCCCCCCCCCCCCCCTTTTATGTATGAGTTTACCAGTCCTAGGGTTTAAAGGTTTTCCCAATTCTATACATTTTTGGTCAAATTCAGCAAATTTCTCCATTTTATGTGTGTTTTATGTGTGTTGGGGGAAAAAAAACTGGTGTCCATACACAGCACTGCTCTGTAATTGGGCAGAGGCTCAGAGCAACTTATGGCCCTTTTCCACTGCAGAATCGGTACGGTACGGTACGGTACGCTTTAGCGCGGCACGACTCTACCCACTTTTAGAACCGGCCCTGTTCCTTTTCCACTGCCAAGAGGTACTAGTCGGACTACTTGGAATGGGCGGAGTTGGCGGGGTCGACACTGCCGTGACGTAATTTGCAGGCGACTACTAATGTGCCCATGCCGCAGTCAGTAAAGTAAACAACAACGATGAAGGCACTGGATGACATCGAGGCGGTACTGCTGCTGTTGTTTGCTCTGTGGCTTGTTGTCACTGAAAACGGGTGATTATTTAAAGACCCCGAGCTTCGTCGCATGTATGACGACATCTCCTTCGACCAATCAGTGGACAGCACCGTTCACGTGACAAATTAGTATCAGTTCGGCTCGGTTAGTACCACCTCTGAAACAGGTACGAAAAATCGTAACGGTTCCCAGGTCCGGCACAAAGCGGGTAGAGTCGTACCGTACCGTTACTAAATCGTGCAGTGGAAAAGGGCCATTACACTATACTATTCTGGACTGTCAGCAGGGGGCGTTTGTGCTCATTCACAGGACAGGGGCCAGTCATCAGAGCAGCTGTCTGTGTGAGGACATGACAGTTTCCTGTCTCTACCCCTTGTTGAATGGTGAGAGAGGGAGAGAGAGAGAGATAGAGAGGCCTTGGTCAATTTACATAGAAAATGTTTTCTTACAGTACAGATATGCTTCCATTTTATTTTAATGTATCCGAAACTGGGAGGCCTCCTGCTTTAAAAAAAACCCTCCAAATCTGCTTCTGTTACATTTAATGAGGCATAATCTAATCTGAGCAAGCAGCTGTTTAAATGATACACTGTATTGTGTTTTCAATGTATTGACTAACACACCATATAGAAGCATAGAGTGTGGATGGACTGTTGTGCTGACTCTACTTTTAAATAACTTACCTGGAAAGAAAAGCACCACACAGTCACGCTCCGTGTTCTACAGAATAACTAGTGGTTAGATGCTTTATCAGGCACAGAAGGCATTAATACAAGGTGTCTTAAATCTTGGTAGGCTCATTGTCTGTCCAGAACATGTTATTTCCTCTGTTCCCATGAGTTGTGCTATTTGGAGGGGGGCATTCCCTGCTGCCCTCAAGCCCTCTCCAACAGGCCAGCAGAGCTAGACAAACAAGACCTGGGGTCCAGTCAATTTGTCTGGACAAATGTGGGGATTTGGGGCCACGGCAAGCTATGCAGGGACGAGTGCTAATTGTTTGTGTGCCAAGCAACTCCCCTCAATCCCCTGGTCTCTCAAGTCACTCTATTCACCCCAGTCTTTGTCTGGTAAGTAACTTGAACCTGACACATCGGACCAGGGAAAGTGGAATTAATGTACCCAGCCCCCCCACCACTACTGCCACTACCACCAACCCTAATTAACAATTGCATTCTGACTTGACGAACCAGTCCATTGTTCATGCATAAAATGTGAAATGTTTTTCATCAACTTCATCTCCCCATTATCTCTTCCATGCTCTCAGCTCAGTGAATTTGGGGACACCATAAGAGGATGGACAGGGAGCAGATGGGTGTGTGGAATTTGTATACCTACTTATACCTCCACCTCCTGGTCAACAATAAGCTGAGGCCACACTGCATCAGTGCAAGTGGCTGAGACAATCTGAGAAAGTGGCTGGAGCCAGGCGTCACCTCAGGCCCCTGTCCTCCACAGGTCCAACCAGGCCCCTCTGTGCTCTCCTGGCATGCTGATCAGAGGATTAGGTGGCCCCCAAAAGCAGTGTCAAGTCAAGAGCACACTGGAGAAAGGGAAAGGCATGCAGAGGAAAATTAGATGCGCGCCTGTCTCACAGGCACCCACACCCACACATGAATGCAAGCAGACATGTATAATGAGATTCACACACTTGCCTGCAACAGCATCAATTTGCCAGCAGAGGACACCACAGTGACGCCACACAACATTTGCACTAGGAACCGATATAAGAAATGATGAATAATATTCAGAAGTATTATAATTTCTTAAAACAGTAAATGTATCAATTTGATTTAAATTTGTCAAATTCACTATCCCTTAAATCTTTATATTATCACACATCTTGTATCAGTAATCAATACTTGAGGCCTTATCGCCTGCCTTTCTACTTAAAGAGAAAACATTGTTGGCACTGTCTACTGTGAGGCTGGATTCCAAAATGTTTTTCTCCTTGTACATCTAGTCACTGCTGAGGCCTCATTATGACATTAGAACTATATGATGCCATGTTATTGCTTCAGTCAAGACAAGAAATAAGGTCTCCAGCCATGATAGAATAGTATTTAATTGAAATAATGCAAAACTGGGGGCCACCATGACATTTCTGGGGCCAAGTTGTGCTTTTTTGTTTTGTATATACTAAAACATGACCAAAGTCACAAAACTTGAGGTTGATATATGTAGAAATTCTCCCATATTAAAAGCCAGGGCTTCAGCCATTTCCAGCATTTTTTTCACTTTGCCAATGAGCTATTGACGAATTGTCTCACATGCCTTTGTTCAATCCAAAGCCTTGGTTGCCAAGATTATAGCTTAGGTTTTTCCATGTGTTGTTTGCATCGTCCACAACTTTATTATGGATTGAGGTAAAGTTTTGAGTGAAAAATGAGAGGAATAACAACAGAAAAATGAGAATAAAAGTTGTGAAATCCTACGATATAAGTGGTTGACGTCAACCAAGTCAGCTGTAATGCAGCTTCAGGGGCTGCATACAGGGTCAGTAGAGAATAGAATAGAATAGAATAGAACTGTATCATCCATCACGCAAAGATATTCCACTAAAGTCCCATGAATATAGACCTTGAAATGTGCAGAAAATGTCTTCTTTAAGGTTGTTAGACCAGCTCTAACTGGTTCACAACTCATTAGCAAGTAGCTGTGAACCAACTGTCCAGGCCTCAGTAAGGTCTTAAGCCATCATGGCTCCATGTCCTCCAGAATGCTACAGTGAGGAATTATAACACAAGACACTGAGGTTAAGATTACTGTCACGCCTTCCACTTCTGTCCCTTCCTTTACCCTCTCTCCATTTCCCCCCCTCTGTGTGTTTGTGTGCTTAATTATGGTAGTGAAGACTGGTGTGTGGGAGTCAGGCAGCTGTCAATCATCATGATTGCTGCATAAACACCCTCTTCAGCCCCCACCTCTTAGATCATAGATTCTGTTCATACAGTCAGTCACGCTTCCAGCCGAACTTGTTCTTGCTACTGTTCAGCATTCCTGTTTCTCTGTACCTGTAGAAAACTCCTTCCCCTGTCTTCAGTGCTCCTGCTTCATCTATCTCTCTCCAAGTTCAGCTCGGCTATTTGCTTCTTGCCTAAACCTCTGCCCAGGTTTCCACCTATACCACCCCAGTCTCAACGCTATACCAGCCCAGCAATGAACTGCCTTTGCAATTTGATTTACTGCCTCCTGTCCCAGGTTTCTATACATTGGGTTACAATTTGGTTTAGTGTGATTGGTGTTTGGAAATCAGAGTTGGTGTGAGACTTGTCAGATTGTATGAGTGTGAGAGGGAGCAGTTAGTCTCAGCACCAACTTACATAGGGGAGTCTTTTCTAGGCTCAGGTCTTGGGTTTTGAGGGCTTTGGAATGGAGGGTGTCTAGTCTGGATTTTAGGTGATTAAAACATTTTGAGTACTCTCTTTTGAATCTCTCTCTCTCCTTGAATCTCTGACAAACAAGAAACAGCCAGTGTAATATTAGTAGTAATAGCCATTGAAGTAGCGTCTGGTCCAAACCACCATTGTGTACTGCTGCACTGAAACACAAGCCTATATTTGTTCTGATAACATGAGAATTTCAAAAATGTTCATATAATTCTGATAATTATACTTACAACTTAAAACATACATTTTGTTTGTTTTACCAAAGAGAGAAAAAACCGAGAGCCTCTTTATCTGCCTAAATGCACTTATTTAGTCTCATTAATAAAGCATAAAAATGCATGTATTGTTTTATTAATGAGAAGAAATAAAACAATGAGATGAACCTGCATTTTGAGACCATGTTGGAAATAAATAGTACATGTTATCCCTTGGACTCTTTTGTCTCTGTGTCTGATAATCCATAAATACAATCAATAAAATCTATCAATCTATCAACCAATACACTTTCAAACTACTTTATAATAATCAAGTATATAAATATAGTAATAATAAAGTATATAAAATGATAAATGATACATTCCCTTGCAGATTTTCCAGTCATTAATCAATGAGTGTAAAACTATGTTTTGTCTGTTTGTAATGTTAAGAGAGAGTATCGTGAATTTTCTTTTGTATATTTAGTTCAGTATGTTTACAGAATTGTGAAAGGTCTATATATTGATAATAATAAAAAAATATCAAAGAAGATTTGTTTAGATTTTTTAATGTTAATTTGTTAATGTTGTTAATGTTAATTTAAGTGTTATTATGACTGTACTGTAGGTATACTGTTAACTAACCAAAAAGTTTATGCATTGACAAAAATGGTCTTTTTCTTTGTTCACTGTAGGTAAACTATATATAAACTAAATAAACAGAAATATGAATAGTTTTTAACACAGCAAAAAATCGAGGTAATGAGCTGCCAGTACATTTTCTATTATTTTATGAATTTATTTAACATTGTGGCTCAGTATACCATTAAATAACAGTATTTTCACTGCAGGTATAAAATAACAGAAAATGTGTTGTCTTTTGTTATTTTTAACTGTTGGTACACCATTAAATAATAGAAAATGTCCTGTTTTATGTCCTGCCTTGTTATATACTGTAGATAGACCATTGAAAAGCAGCAAATATTCTGTCTTCTTACTTTGGGGACACAAATAATTATTACTATTAATAGAAAACATTGGTTTCTTAATTATGAGTCAGAGTGTGGGTAGACTTTTTCTGTTATTTTATGCATTTATTTCACACACACACACACACACACACACACACACACACACACACACACACACACACACACACACACACACACACACACACACATTAACACAAGTTTCTACAAATTTTTAACAGGGTCATTAGAAATGCTCCCTCCCACAAATTGCACTCCATTCATGCTTCTTGTGTTTGGTGTGTTTGGTTCTTCCCACCGATCAGGAGGCAGGTGGTCAGCAGAGCAGCTCACACAATTCTGCTTTAAAGTGAAGCCAAGAAAGCGTGGCCTCTTCCTGAGTGTACCCCAGCAGTGACCCTTTCTGTGATCCTCCTCACCCCTGAAACACACACACATATACACACATACACACACACACACACACACACACACACACACACACACACACACACACACTCTCACTTTCTCTCTCTCTCTCTCTCTCTCTCTCTCTCTCTTCTCTCTCTCTCTCTCTCTCTCTCTCTCTCTCTCTCTCTCTCTCTCTCTCTCTCTCTCTCTCTCTCTCTCTCTCTGTCTCATTGGACACCTTGTTAAACTCAGCAAGGGGCTGCTGGCTCTTCTAGTGCCAGTCATGGGGGGGCTTCTATGTGAGTTAAAAGGGAAGCAGCAGGACAAAAAACACATAAAACTGAGTCTATGTTGTCAACGTGTGCATACTCCTGGTTTGGAGCACAAGTGTAAGCCAATGTGGATACTGTATGTGTAATTACTATTTTCTTCCACAGTGAATATGAACAGTGTGGAGTATTGTTGCGCTGTATTAAAAGCTTTATCACTCTGTGTTGACATAGTGGGAGCACACACACCAGTAAATCAACGCAGGGTCATCATAGTTAACTAACTGTCAACTGTTACAGAATGCTGATAATCTTTTAAATGCATTCATCTGTAACTCCAAGTGGACTTCCTGAACTGTATTTCACTGTATTTCACAACTCCTCGTATTTAATGCAGGCTGATCTCAGTCTTAATGCAGCCATCCAACAAATACACAACACAGTATGTTCTCACTGACATGTTTATGGTGTCATATGACTAGAGTTGGGAAGGTTGCTATTGAAATGTAATAGGTTACAGATGACTAGTTACTATATTTAAAATGTAATAAGTAATGTAACTATTTCAATGACTTCATCAAAGTAATGTAACTTATTACATTAGATGACTTTTCTAATGTTCTAACCAATGTTTCCAGCTGTTAGGGGAAGTGTTCCCATTAAGAACCTAAATCTAAGTTCAGCTGTTTTTCATGGATACTGACATGATTTATAAGAGAGATCATTTCTTATAAAGAAGATTTATCTCTCATTAGAAAATGTATTCATTAGTTCATGAAGCCCATATGTGCTCCAGATAAGCCCACGTCATGATTTATTTACTAAATATAAAAAAAATATTGATTTCAATGAATTAAAAACAGCAATATATGTATTCAGTAACATGTTATATATTTAAAAAATGAGGAAAAAACCCTCTTGAGTAAAATTTTTCTTCAGATGTAACCTCCTTTGTAATTATCAACATTTTTATCAGTAACTAATTTAATGACACATTTTTTCTCAGTAACTGTAACAGATTACAGATTATTAATTAAATTATGTGACACAGTTACATGGAACTAGGTACTCCACAACACTTCATATGACTATTATCCTTTTTATTGCTTATAACCAGTAACCTGCATCTTCCCATTATCTGAACTTTTAAAACCCCTCTGAGCCATTGGTGCCAGGTTCTTCATCACAATGGCTTCATTACAAAGGCTACAGGAGACCTAACCATGTCATTGTTTGTTGCTTTTTGGTAGATTAGTTAAGCAATTGTGGGGTAGACTTGTATATTTACTTGGACATGAGACTCAAATACACCTGCTTGGACCAGTACCTGAGTATCAAACCACCTCCTAGTTGTTTTTCAGTTTGATCCACTGCATGGATTACAATCCTTTTATTCTTCTATAATTGTGTTCCATCTTTTTAATGGTTTCTTCTTCTGTTCCACCTTTTTGTTTCAAACATCTGACTCCAGCATCCTCTGAATGGCTGCATCTCCCTCCAAACTCTGATGAGAACCTTGTCATAGTCGTATGTCCAACAAGTGTTCCCCATTGTAAAACCAATTGGATATCAGCTTGACCAATCATGATAGTCAGCATTGCTGGCCAAGGCTGCATTAGTACCCCCAGGGGCCCCTGAGCACTGAAGCTCATGTCCCCCAAACAACTTTTTAATTCTGATTGGATAATGCTGCTGTTGCATGGAAACCTTCTAACTCCACATTTGTGTTGAACATACTATGTGTCTGACAGTGACCATTAGTATCAACACCAAGAGAATGGTTCAAGAACAAAAAAATCATTCACGGAGGAATGAAACCGTAACCCTAACCCTAACCCTAACCCTAACCTAGGTACTTGTAGTAGATCTGGCCATGCTGCCGGCATGGTACCTGGAACCTGTATCTAGTATCACCCCTGACGTTACTGGCCAGCTGGAGGGGGGGTTTATGTTTTATAAAGTTCCTGCAGTAATCGTCTGATAATTAAAACAGAAAGACATTTATCCAGCCTTTTCAAAATGATCTGTCTATCAAACCCCAACTGTTTTTGTTTTGTGGACCCAAACATGTGAAAGAAGAGCAGACCAAACCATTTTCTTAAATATATCTGAGCCACCTTCAACTTTATTCCCATTAAGGCTGAGATGGCCAAAGACAAGTGGAAGCTGATGGGAGCGCGATTGTTTAGCACTGTGTCTTTCTGTTTGCTAATGCATGTGCGCCCGCTTTATGAGTCGCAGGTTGGGCACGCACGGCACAATATGGGCTTTAATTCAGACCAACAGCCTCTCTGTCAAAAAAAAAGGAGGGGACGGGGCAATTAGCCCCGCAGAGGAAAGAGAAAGAAAGAGGGAAAGAAAGATGTGAACGAAGGGAATTGTGAATTTGACACTTTAAATGGTGGTCGTCATTAGCATGTGGCTGAGTCGGGGCGTATTCACTGGATCCTTGAATGCATATTGCTTTGCTACAGCGGCCATACCCCCACCTCTCTTTTCTTTCTCAGTCTGTCCATCATTCCCATGGCCACCTTTTCACTTGTAATCACCCTATTTGGCCTCCTTTTTCATTCGCTCTCTGCAGCTTTTCTGTCACCTTCATCTTTTTATTCCGTAATGCTGACTGGAACAGATTCTCTGGAATCCCTGAATCAAAACAAATTAAGCCGGATAATTAGATGTCGGAACAATCGAAACGTCAGACATAGTTGGTAGGCTCAACACCAATAACAGCATGAGCTAATCTTTTCCTGTATTAGAACCAAATATAAATGTGATACCATGTTTATAGAGACTGAGCAAAACTATGGATGTTACTCCATTTTTTTAAGACTTTAAAGACATTAAAACCTCATTTTGACTCGATTCACTGGTCTTTGACGTTGCAGAAGGCTTTGACGCAGCCTCTGTTTGAGCTGACTTTGCCTCAGCTTGTTGTCTCTGCTATATGAGCCTGGAAAAGAGCAAAGTAGCAGACTCAGTGTGGTGCCTTTTCCTCCATTGTGCGGAGATCTCCTCGCGGCAAGCTTTCTCCTGTCACATTAGCGCACATCAACACACTGAGTGACACGCAAACCCGGCACAGAAAAGAGGTTTCTTCTTCTCTGGGATTTCACTCTGTTTCTGCTCAGTAGAAATTCAGTCAGGAGTTTTGTGTTTTTCTTGTGACAGAAAAGGATATTTTTGGAGAAATTAAGGATCATGATTAATTCGATTCAGGGCTGAATATAAGCGGCTAGTGAAGTAGTAATTAACCACAGTGTTTTAGAATGTGTAAATTATTAAAATAATGCTGACTCAGCCATTTTGTGCACATATATACTAGAGAACACACCAATTTTTCCAGTTTTGTATTCAAACTGAAAAAGTTTAAGTGGTCTCCAGACTAAAAAACATTTTGGAGCTTCTTGTCTACATCTAGCTGTTCAGGTGTTCCAACATACAGCAAGATAATGACCTAAAACAAACCTCCAGGCTGTAAAACCAACCAGAGATAGTTTTTGCAACTTGGAGGTCAATGTAGTCGGCCAGCAACAGTAAAATATGATCCATAATCCATCACTGTTATAGTGATCAAGTTTAAGTATTCTATTCTATTCTATTCAGACAACTTTATTTCCATCATAGAAAAAAAAACACCAGTGTGTTCAAATGTTATATCTATCTATATATATAAATAATTGTATATTTGCTGAATGCTGGAAAAATGGCAGTATACAGTTCACTGCAGCACTGTCTGCTTGAAATGATGTATATATATTGCTAAAATTCTTCAGCATTCATCTTTTCGGTCGGAAAATGCTTTATTTATTTATTTATTTTTTTGCTTTTGTCTTTCTCTTTTGGTTTGTCACTAGTTCTGGTTGAGATGAAGGACAAAGAACGGGGACATATTATTGTTTGCTTTGTTTGTACATGTGTGCTTGAGTTTGGTGACTGAACTAAACTAAACTAAACTAAACTAAAATGCTTTTGCCTAAGACAGTTTGGTATTTCAGAAAACATCCAAAATAGCCTCCCCATGCCTCTCAGTGAGGTTGTAGAACCATGTGGATTTTTTATATATAGACCTTATGGAAGATGTTTTACCCTAGACTGACGAGGAACCATATATGGTAACTGCCAATCCAATCCAACTTTATTTGTTAAACACTTTAAAACAACCAAAGTTGACCAAAGTGCTGTACGAGACATAACAGCTCACATGAGGCCCAAAATTACATATAAAATACAAAAATAAATTAAAAGACATGAGTAAAAATAATTATAGCCACACAATAAAAAGCAATGAAAATAAGAAATTAAAACAAGTAGATAAAGTCAACATCTTACTAGGTGTCAAAGGCCAACTTCATCGATCTTGATTTACAACATAAAAATGAAAGATTCCCCAATAACTCTCTAGGTTTGACATTTTTTTCAATGAGTGCTCTATAAAGGGTTAAATCCTTCACACTGACCACTGAAACATTCCCTCCACGACACATTGGCATATCTCAGCCACTGTAACCTGACTTCTGTCTTCTTTAGCATTGTGCATCTAATGACTACAGTGTGTGTGTGTAGTAATGAACATATATATGGACAACAATGGGAGTCTATGAGGCAGAATTCTAAGGTAAATGAGCCTTTTGCTAATTTATTGCTGGTTTTGGTCTTCTTATGGCATTTGCTTACAATAAGAGTAATATCAAATATTGCCAGCTTGATCCTTTAAAACAAATTGAAATGTTCATTATCCTCTCTGCTCTTCTGGAAATCCCTCTCTCTCTCTGTCTCTCTCTCTCTCTCTTCCAGACTGGCCCTCTGTCCCCGTTTTCCCTCTTGGCCTCCCTCTCGCTCTCTGTCTCTCTCCTCAGTGCCTGTTATGCTGTGCAGCCCGAGCTGTCAGCGCAGCAACAATCCCAGTCCATTAGTATGGTAATGAGGCTGCGGGCCGACAGGTGGCCTGCTAGACAGCTCAATTAAACTGCTCATTAAAGAGGAAAGTTAACGAAGCTGCAGCCCGGTGCCAGTACGGCTTTAACACACAATGTGATGTCACAGGCGACAAATTGCTGGTGAGTAGGGGAGTGTGTCGGTCCGTGTGTGTGCAAGTGTGTGTGCGTGTGAGGGAGTGCGTCGTAGTGTGGGTGTAAATAAGGGAGAGAGTGACTGTGTGTGGCCAGAGATTGAAATGACAGGTCAGGGGAAAGTTAGATGGACGTTACTAATAAGGCAGCGATGAGGCTCAGTGATCAGATAAGATGAGAGATGGGGAGGAGATGGGATGGAGTCAATCAGACTTGGCCTTTTCTCGTCCCATCAGGCTGCCAGCGGCCAAGTCCTCTGCATCATTAACTGGACAAGAACACAGTGATGGTCTAATTACTATAAAAACAGACAAAACATACAATGGCACAAGTTCCTTTACCCTGCTTATCCCAGTTTAATGTGTTGAAAAAAACAGTAATATGAACCAGTGAGTGTAAAGAAATCTTGTCCAACTGGTGATAATATTATAATCTAGATGAGGTTTAAAGGAAATTGTTGTTTTTCCCTATGATACATTCATAAGCATTCATTATTCATCATGCTACAGAAATGTTGTGCCTCTCAATACTGGCTGTGAAGCTCAGCAGAAACTAATACAACTCTTACAACTACTGAAGTTTGTCCTGGCAACAAACTACCAGAAACCTACCAAGCTACATGGCTAACTTCTATGTTGCCTTCAATAACACTGCTTCTGCTGGTTTATTGGAGGTTCACAGCAACAGCAGAAAGAAAATCGGGGAGCCTTTGTCAGTTGCGCCCCAAGACTATGGAACAATCTACTGATAGATATCAGAGAATCCAGTTCACTAAATATTTTTAAGGGAAAGTTAAAAACATATCTATTCACTTTAGCTTATATCTGTTGCTACTGCACTCCTTTAAAAAGTTGTATTTTTACTTGATTTTATTGTTTTTATTCTTTTACTATGTACTATTTTTATTGTTATTTCTATTTTCTTAAATACAATTATTGTATATTGTATATCTTATATTACATTGTTTTATTCTTTTCTCTTTCTTTTGTGTATGTAATGTCTTTTTGTTGTAAAGCACTGTGAGTTGCATTTATTGTATGAAAGGTGCTACACTAATAAAGCAGTAGTAGTATTATCATTATTATTATGTGTCTGCACAATATTTCTGTCTAATAGATGATCAGGTGAGACTTGGTTGAGAAGCGTGACAGTTTACACTTTGGTACCCGACCAATAATTGTGCGCCGCCTTTCTCGATCTGCGCGATGTCATCCGAATGAGGCGCTAGGGACCAACTGAAGAATGTACACAAACAATGGCGTCCAAACTAGTGTGTATGATACTGACTGTCTGGTTGTCATAGCGCCAAAAACATTTGCTCTTTGCTCTTTCATTTGACATTTCTGAACAGTAGAGGATTCTGTGCACGTACCGGTCAACATTGTAGAACAAAGTGTACAAGGTTAGAGAAGGTGAAAAAATGCTAGTCTTTTTGTCAGGACATGGTGAGGTGTTGGTTGTCATTCACTATAAAACGATGAACTATTGAGCAAAAAGCCTATTTTTAGTCCCAACGTCAGACTATTAGGGAGTAGTCTTAACCTCATACCTCAATGCTCACTCACTCTCACCTTGCTGCACCTGTCTGGGTGGTACAACTCACACCATTGTCCAATCAGTGTGTTATCTTCAACAAAAGAAGAAGTCTAATCAGTCAGAATAACTGAAAAAACTCCAAAGAATTCTACAAAAGGAAATGAGAGTGCAAAACTAAAGCAGTAAGAAGCACGCTGGATCCACACAAGACACTACAGGACCTTCTTACATTCTTATAAATGTGCAGTGCAGATGTTTTTACTGTAGAACTACTAGAACAACTATAGATATACTGCCTCATATTGCATATAGGTTGTTTAAAGTGACAATCAGTGTGTGCATGCAAAGATTTTATTCCATTAACAAAAGTAACAAATTATAAATAGTGACAAGTTATAAATACCTTCTAGAACCTGGATGTATAAAGTAAAGCCTGACCTATACTGGGTTTTTGGGGCCGATACTGATACCTATATTAGTGTTGGTGAGTGAAAAAACGATACATTGGCCAATAATGTTATATGTACAAAATATATAGATAAACACATGTTCCCTCAAATGTATTGAAGGTATAATATTTTGTATAAAATGACATCAGTTCACGGAAACCGTAAACTCTGGAAATGTAATAATTAGAATTATAGAACAATTTATTCACTGATACCGATATATCAATGATAGGTCAATATCGGCTGACAGATATATCGGTTGGGCTCTAGTACAAAGTTATTAATTTAAACAGATTAGTAGTAAAAATGCAAAAACAATAATACATTTTTATTGATTTGAAAGTAGGTTTTTTTAAACTAAGTGTTCTCATGAAGTCTAATCTGGAGTTGTTTGACCATCCACTTACATAAACAAAGGGTCATAATATGAAATTGAAGACCTATTAAAAGCTCCTTGTTTTTTTAATTCAGTTTTCATTTTAATTTGATTAGTTTGGTTGGGGTGGAGGTGGGGGGTGGGGGGAATTGAGTGCAACATGTTTTAATAGTCGCTCATTGTTTATTATGTACTGTATGAGAATAAAGATGTAACACGACATGGTAATCAGTTTGTAACCCGGACCAATTTAGTCTGTAATCCGGGGGGCGTACTCTCTCAAGTGTGAAAATGGGGGCGAATGTGTCATGGTTCTGCCGCTCTCTTTTTTTTTTTTCGATCTCTGCGTCTCTGACACAGAGGATCATGGGAGTTAATGGGGGAGGACTGCGGTCAACTAACGGGGTTATGTATGGGCGCAAACAAGAACACAGTGAGAAAACAGACCTCGCCAGATTCGCTCAAAGCTGTCTGAAAGATGTCTGCCCTTATGAATATGCTAATCCCAGTTTAGCATGAACAAAAAAAAAGCTCATTAATTAATCAGCAACAATGGCCTCCTTTAATGACACACTATCTGCCGTTGGAGACTGAGACTATTGAATGTGTGCATAATATTACCCAATATTAATACAACTCATTACTTATTTGACATTCACTGTTTTTGAACTGTGGGTAAATCCTATAGGACACATTTATTTAGGTTTATTTGAAGAGTGATCATGTAGAAAAATATTCTCAGCAACACCAACATCAGTAAAAGATTGTAAAAAGTGTGTGATTATCAAAAGGAAAGCTGGACACTAATACGTTGAGACTCAATCAGACAGTGTTTGACTGGCAGACAGAGACGGGCATGAAGCCAGACAAGCATACAGAGAGTGTTTGGTCTGAATAAGCTGTTTCACTGCATTGGGTATTAACCTACATAACACAGGCACACTCAGCTCAGAGATCATATGAACCAAAATGGTTCTGACCAGCACCACAAAACCAGACCAAACCCTCAAACAGCGGCCGTGGCCGAGCAGTCATCCACCAAACGGAAGATTGGCAGTTTGAATCTTGGCTCCTCCAGTCCACATGTCGCTGTGTAATCTTTGGGCAAGATACTTAACCCCAAATTGCTCCCAATGTCTGCGCCACAGGTGAGTGAATGTTAGTTTCCATCTGATGAGCAGGTTGGCACCCTGTGTGGTAGCTCCTGTCATCAGTGTATGAATGTGTGTGAATGAGTGAATGTGACATGTATACACTTTATATATGTAAGTACAGTCCATTTACCATTTAAAAAACACACACAGAGGGTCTTGCTTTTATGAATCAAGGGCAAAATGTGCGTTGTGTACCTGTGCATTTTTTGTAGCTATAAGGACGTGACACACCTGGATGTGTGGTCAAATGTCATGAATTATAGGTAGGTGGGTTACAGTTGTGACAATTGTGACCAATTACATTTGCTCCTTTTGTGCTCTTGACAAGCTCTCCCTCTCTGGCCTGAGTGTCAAAGGCATGGCCGGATCTATACCATACGGGCAATCTGGGCCCAGGGGCCCTTAAGAAGAAAGGGGCCCTCAATAATGAGAGAAAAAAATGCCAGGTGTGTCGGGCTCCAGAGAAATATGTCTTAAGGTTTGAGATGCACAAATCCTGCCTTGGCAAAAGGTGAATAAGGTACATGATCAGTTTGGATACAGGCCAAAATTGATCACCAAAGTCACACAATCCATAATGAATAAGCATAATCCATAATAATGAGAATGCAGAAAAATAAAAATGTGTTTTGTGTCCAAAATTTCACAAATCATGTTTTCCTTGAGAGCTCACGTCTTCTTAAGGCTGGCTCCCCTGTAGTTCTCACCCTGGATCTGATCACTACCTGGACTAGTCAGACTGGCTTGCAGTCAGAGTCACACAGGCTGATTGGCAGACGAACAGGTTCAACTTTGGCATTGAGACACAGAAGATCAAGCTTAAAAAAACCAGACAATATGATGTTATGTATGATTTTAGCTCTTAGAGTTTGTCATTGTTGCATGTGTGCATGCATGAATCAAACTCCAGCGAGGTTCTCTTCACATCATGGTTCTCTAACTTAACTTCTGATCTTCATTCACCCTGACTTCATGATGTGTCTCCACTGAGGTCGAGCAAAATTGGTCAGAAACCGAGAAAAAACATTTGTCAGACTATTGGACCACACCCTGTTCCTTCACAACACCTCTCTTGTCTTTACATCTGTTCTGTTTCCCTTCAGCAGCAGTGGATCATTGAGGTCCGGCCAGTCGGCAGGCAACAGCCCGCTGGTCTATTATGTCGCTAATTGGTGGCATGAGTGAGATGGCTACAATATCAAAAGGCAGGAAGCAAAGGTTGGAGGGACTGGTGGGGGGAGGGCAAGGGGTGAGGAGAGAATTAGAGAGGAAAAGGAAACTGAGAGACAGACGGAGAAAGGGAGAGATTTGCTCTCATTAGAGGAGGGCGTGTCCGTTCTCTATGTTAGAAACAAATTAGGTTGACAGGGGAGTGACAAGTTTTGTGCATGTGTGTATGTATGTGAAAATGTGTATGAGTGTGTGTGAGTGTGTGGTCAGTCCGAGGAGTTCTGGTAAGAGGTGTTGTGTATGTGACAGACAATGGAATTACCAGGTTTGAGTATGAGGCTTCCTGATAAGCTGCACTCATAATGCCAGCTCTGTTGGTGGGAAACAGAAAATGTAAGTGTGAGAACTTAAATGTGAAGTAGAGATGGAGAAAGAATTGAGACAGAAATGGAAACAAGGAATTTTTAGTGAGTAGTGGTGTGTCAGTAATGGCTAGGCAGTGGTAGAATGTGCATTACTACTACACATCTTCCATTATCATCATAAATTGTCATAGTAAGGCCACCATGAGCCACCAGAGTAACTTTGGTGCTAATTGGAATGGAGTCTCCATCAAACCAATCAGTGACTTCCTCGTGCCCAATAGGGAAGCATCTGAATGTATGTCTCAACTCAGTTACTCTGGCTTTTCCTTTACTTTGTCATCAATCTGCAAATCAGTGAATCAAACTGCATTTATATAGGACCTCTCATGCAGGTTGATGTAGTTCAAAGTGCTTTACAGTTGATTGACAAGTTGATAATAAGACAAGAACAAGTGATCACATCAAGAAAAGGAATAAAAACGATGAACAAATTATAAAGAAAAAAGAAAAAAACTGAGACCAATGCATGCAAGAGAAAATAAGAATTATAAAAATGTTTAAGAATTTAAATGAAGTAAAATAAATAAGAGAAAATAAAAATAAGAGAGAATAAGAAAAAAGAATTGTAACAGTTAGAATAAAATCACTAGGTTAAAACCGATTAAAAACACTAATCAAAAGTAGAATCAAATAAAAGAGATGAAGCTAGAATAAAACTAGGTTCAAAAGAGTTTAATGGACAAAAGAAAACATGAACAAAATTGATAAGAAGACAAAACTTAAAAATAAAGTAGAACAACATTTTAAAACATCAAAACAAATATATGTGGGTCAATGACTTTTTTTGTGTCCATGTGATTTAGTCAAATTTAAAGGGGTTAAAATTTGAAAATAAATGTATGAATAAGTTGCACACATTCTTTTTTTGTGGACCCAGCATCAAATTTCTGCTTTTAATAATATATTAGAGGATTATGGCAAAAATGTCTAAGTGGTGTAACCATAAAAACTTTGTACCAAATAATTCAACTTGCTTAAAAACACTAAATATCAATAAAACACCATATCAACTAGTTTGGCATGATCTTACATTATAACTTTTATATGAAATAAAGCTAATGGAAAACAATTGTTCTAAATATTACATTTAATCTGGAGAATCATGGAGATCAGGAAATATTTATCATTATTAGTATAAGTCCACTTAAATACACTGTATGTGATAAAATATTGAATATTTATCATTCTTTTGTGGTTACACCATTTGACATTTTCAGGAGCATTCAGTCTTACTTTTGGTAAAAAATGGTGCAAACGTCATTTCAAATGACAAACATTTTAACAAACCTGATGCTGCTTTTGAAATTATTTTTTAACATATGTTTGAATTGTTCATTTTGCCAACCCTTATTTGTAACTGACCCATAAAGTAAAATGTTTATGTCTGAATGACAAACACCTTTATTGTCATTGCACAATGTACAGGTATTATTGCACCTGTTCGGGATAGAGTTGTACTTATCAGCCTGATATTCAGCAGATGGCACTTGTCAGGAATGTGGTAGTGTGAATATTGAAGGACCTGTATGGTCTACCAGAGGGCAGCAGGGTGAGTAGGTGGTGACCTGGGTGAGATGAGTCACTTTACTTGTGATTTTTGTGGCCCGGCAAAGACAGCGGGTTCTGTATGTCCTCTAGTGATGGAAACTAGAGGACATTTACAGAGTCACATTAACTTAAAGTAGAGACAGGATGCTAGAAGATGCCACTTACAAAATTGTAACTCTAACTCTGTTTAGGTGAAATTAGTAAGGTAGAGTGACAACTGCATTTGAACGTCAAGATTTTGATCAAGTGCTAACCAAAGCTTTCTGTCACATGATTTCAGACACAGTTCTTAAACAGAGGCTTTAAACACTATAGAAAACACAATTGGACACTCTATAGCCAATAAAAGAAAGCATCTGGTAGAATATAGTCTCTTAATGCAGAGTTCTTTAGTTTTTAAATGTATCCAGTCACAACCTGGCTCAATGTCAGTCCAAAGGTGTAGACCACATGAGTTGTAACTAGAAAGGAGTTGACTTCACATACACAGTGTTATGATTGAGTCTTTTCTGGGCTCTGTATGTGTGGTTTGGGTTGAATGACAGGGACCTACTGATACACATGCGTGAGGGGGGAATGGTGTTTGCGACTCATCAACCCAAACTGGCGGCAACTGCTCCTAAAAAAGGGTGACTGGAGTTAGCACAGAGAGAGATTTTTCGGGAAAGTCTTGGAGAAGCAGATAAAATACTGACATTCACTACACACCACCACTCCTTAATTTGTATATACACCTAAATAAACTGAACAAACTGTATCTGAGAGCAGGCTGGCCACAGGAACCAACAAACTGACGTCGAGAGATACCGTCAGGTTGGAGCCGCAATCCTTGAGGTACACAAACAGGCGTACTGGGTGAATCCCCAAACCCACAACCCCCTCCAGTTATGGTAGGATATCCTCACCCAGGTGAGAACAGGCCTCACGTTTCATGTAAATCACAAGACGTAGGGACCTGCCGGCATTTGCTAGGTGTTGGGCTAGCCTGAGAAAGGGGGTTAGCAAGTTAAATCGAGGCTAGGTTAGCTTAGGGCCATAACACACAGCATAAAGAAATATAAAATACAACCAAACCAAAACGGTGTAGCCAGAAGAAATAGAGAAAGAGTTTGTGTCACCTGATTATACAGACAGTGGATTTTATCTCTTTCTCTTGTTCCTCTCTTTCTTACCTTAAAGATTCAATAGTACATAGCAACATCTGTCACATGAGGGGCCACTTACCAAGCCAGGAAGGTGGGGTTTGACAGATGTAAAGGATTTCAAATGGAACATTCCCAAATGCTATTCAATGAATCATCAAACAGCCCTTTTACCAATGACAAACCCGTATTGTCACCCTCATCATCAGTGACATCATTGTTCGCTCACTCCCTCAGCCTTCCGATGGTACAGAGGAGGCCACGTCTGTATGGCATCACTTAATATGGTGACAGTGATTGGTGGGGGGGAAGTGAAGAAGGACTTGTTAAACCACAGAGAATAGTTCAGGTGAGCCAGATATCGCTGTCAATCTGATTGGACCCTCCAGGCTCTTGTATGAAGAAATAAATCCAGATGGTTGTATCAATCTACACTGGCATTTTAGATTATTGTTTAAAAGAAAATCTTCATTCCAAATCACAATTGAGCAATGCAAGATTGTTCATGAGGAATAGTGCCTATGTTTTGGTGTGCCACTCATCTTGCAATTACCATGAAAAAAACCCCAGTTGCTACAATGTGTGCTTCATCATATTCTAACTTGTAAAAGTCTGTTTGGGCTAATGATTTAACTACAGTCACAACAAGTGACATAATTGTAAGATTATTTGTCTTTGTGTTGCGGGACACAACATTAACACCAGCGTGCCCAGCATCCCCTCTGGCCTCGCTCTCCTCTGTCCCCCCCGAGGGCATCTTGCTGCAGGGCTCACATGTCCTAATCGTCCCCCTCTCCCCGTCACTTCCACTGACCCCCTGTTGTGGAGGGAGAGAACAACATTACATCTTAATCTCACTTGCTTGATAGAGAATGCAGGTCCCTTAAAGGCAGCATTTTCTGGTTACATGAACCCATTGGGGGTGGATCAACCATATGCCAATTGACATGGCTGGGGCTGAATGGCTAACGTGGATTGTAACAGTGGTCCTTGGACAAAAAGCCCCCCTGTGGGCTCCCCACACCTCCACCAGAACTGAACAGACGTTCAGGCTGCCACTGACACAAGACCACCCCCCCCCCCCCCTCTCCCCTCCACCCCCTACTCACACTGACACACACACACACACACTCTCACATATAGAATATGGTTGTTCCATGATAATAATATGTTTTGGATATGTTGTAAAATAAAAGTAAGCTCTTGCATTATGATACAGTGTGAGTAGAACAAACACACTGTTGTAAAATGAGCTGTTTTTTTAAGTACACAAATAATGCAGAGTTATGATCAGGTTTATGAAGTATCCTGGTTATGTATTGCACATGTGAACAACTAATCCAGGTTGCTCTGACATACTTGCAGCATGTCATCAAGTTACGAATCAATAGTTTGTCAGTTAAGCGAAAAATATGTTGGTATACAATGAGGATCAATAATGCAGATTATAAACTGTACTGTTGACCTTGTTTTCCTTTGATTCTAAACAGTTCTGAACAACAGATGCATTGTTTTGCAGAGTATTCTAGTTTATGATCATTTCAGTTCAAGTCAGTATTTTGTGCCAAATAAATCATGTAGTTCCCATGAAAAAAATCCAGCCACACTGACAGTTTTAATCAGTGCTTGAATCTAGAAAATCTTTCAAAAATATTGCTCATTATTATGGTTATAAATCATTATTTTTGCTCTTTTTTTGCTTTTTTGATAATTATTTTTACTGTACATTATCCATTCAGCAGGAATACTGAATATAAATAAGTTAAACTATTCCTTTATTAGTCCCATGATGGGGACATTTACAGTATTTACAACAAGTGGATAGCAAAAATAGAAAGAACAATCAATATAAGTCAGTACAAAAGCAATAAAAACAGTAGTAGTAAAAATATATTTAAAAACAAATAACATTATGTAGAGAGTAATATTGGTGTTGAATGATAATATACCTGAGTCTGATTTTGATATTGCAGAGATTTTAAGGTATACCTGAAATAGTGATATTGAACAGTAGGCAGTTTAGTATAACTACAAAAGTATAAGTGTTGATCATGACTAATTCTACATGTGTAATTAAACTAAAATCAGATGGTATTTAAAGTCAGTGGACTTCCACCTCTGTGACAAATGAACAAAACAATCCTCCCCTTTTCTACATCAGTGATCCCACATGAGAGTGTGAGATGGTGAGCTTTAGAGAAAATGTGCCCTGATTGGAGAGGCAAGCTGGCCCTGCCACTCCACTGACTGTACCACTGGAGAGGCCAGTGCGTTCACCATATGGGACAGGGATGGTCAATAGGATTACGTCCTGCACCTCTCCTTCTCCCTCTTCTCTCCATCACACATAATCAACTAGGGGGATGAAATCCTAGCCCCACCAAGCCTCTGCTGAAGTATCCCAGATCCCCTTTCCCCTACTTGGGAAGGGAGTGTGGGGCAGTTGGGGGTCTCGTGGGCAAGAGAGAAAGAGCAGATCGAGGGGGGGGGGCGGGGGGGGACCACCAGATGGATTAACATATTCAACAGAGGCAGAGATCAAGCCTTTATAGAGTGAGGACAGAGGGAGGCTTTCTCTCAGACATACAGAGTCGGAGACAAAACAGAAATGAGTGTAAGCTGGATTTGTTTTCATTGTCATGGAAAAACGGCGATGGGCCAAGTGATAACTCAACTACTCACATGTAGCCTCATTTTTTTTTTTTTTTTTAGGCACAAATGCAGGCAGGACGGGGACATGTGCACAAACACCAGCAGGGGAAAGTAACGACTCACATTAATAAAAACACCAGGTCAAAATTATACTCAGTTTGGGTCAATATAGCATTAACATAATACTGAGTTAATGGTCCAGTTTTAATGTTATTTTTTGTTTTAAAGCTTGTAATAATCTACTCCTCTCTTTTTAAACTTACATGTCACTGTTTAATGACTGTTAATAACTTATGCACATCATTTTGTAGAAGGTATAAAACTTTTTATGTGTAACAATGGGTCTAAATAACAGCAGGGTAACCTGATGTTCTTATGGTGTAATATTGACCCAAACTGGCTCAAATTTAATTTGTGAAATATACTTGAAAAAGAACTGAAGATGATTAACAAATATAAACTGAGGTGTAAATATGATTGTATATAATGGATAACTTGATAAGAAGCTTGTTTTTTGGTGGGGATATGTAACCATGCATATATAAGTAAATATGGGTGAATATGTTCACTGTATTATGTATATATGTGCATTATGTATATATATATATTATTATAAATGTTTGTTATGTACATTAGGATCTATTTGAGAGACTAATGTAAAAAAGGTTGATGTTATAAACTCATGTTTCAGCCTACAACTTTTCAGTCAGAAACTGCTTTATTTATTTTTTTTATTTTTTTTATATTTTTATTATTTTTCCCTTTTGATTTGTCACTATTTCTAACACATATGATTATTTACTTCATTTATACATGTGTATTTGAGTTTCGTGACCATTTCCTTTTGTTATTCTATACCACTCTACATGTAGAGATCAGATTAGTGTGACATCATCTTCATATTGGCTGTTTCTCTCGGGGAGAGTTTAGGGTTTCTATATGAAAAGTTGCAGTAATGAGTTATAATGAGCAGTTTTGCAGTTTTTATATGTCACATCAGTGGAAGTAAATATTGAATTGAATTTCCGTCCTTTCTGATATTGTATTAATATGATATGATATTTGTTGCTACTTTTTCTGTCTCAAGTTTTTTGGATTCAAAACAAGAAGACAACGTCCTTGTTATTAAGAGTTATACTACAGAGCTGTGATTGGCTCAGTTCTTTATTTAAATCTCAGACTCTTACTTTTTAGTCCTCTAAATTTATTTGTGATGCATTATCTTCAGATAAACCATGGCAAAGTTGAACATCTGCGCAACACTTATTCTGCATAATGAGCACTGAAACTTAAGTACATTTTGTTGTTAATACTTTTGTACTCTTAATCAAAAGTGTCAATGCAGGAGGTTTTCTTGCAATAGTGTATTTTTACAGTTTGGTGGTGTTTCTTTTGCTTAAGTAGAGGATTTAAATACTTTGTACACTGCTGACACACACAGACACACACACACACACACACACACACACACACACACACACACACACACACACACACACACACACACACACACACACATACACATAGCCTTACCACTGTGCTGTGCGCGAACTCATGGCCCTGTCCCAGCATGGGCACCAGATTAGAGACCCTGTTTTTTTCGCCGGTTTGCTGTTCTCATGACATGTGAATGGGCGGCGAGATAGTGAAGCAACACGATCCTACACATTCATCTCCACATCAAAGATGAGCCCCCAACGGCCGAAGGAATGCCACCCTGAAAGAGAGCAAAGACCCTGTTACTAATGTTGGATTAGAGATCCAAAAGCAGAAAAGTAGCTTGTGTTGTGTTTTTGAGTGACTGTTGATATCTGATCAGACTAAGTTCTCTTTTCTTTTACATTTATCTTCTCTAAACCAGGACGTTAGCCGGCCTGCTGTCTGCATCCTCAACGTGTTCTCATGGGATGGTGTGATGACGTATATAATAGCATAGGCACTTTTAAGGACATTTGGTGTGTCACATTGACGCATTTTAAACTTTTTGCGTGTGATTTAATACTGTTTAGTTGCTATAGGCTTTAACTGTAACCCAGAATCACTGCAGTCTGACACTACAGTTTTTATTTCAAGTGGAAAATACATATGTGTGGAGTATATGATGATGTTGAGTTTGTCAGTCTTTACAAAGATTCTTTCAGGCTTTTTATTGTTGGTTTGATGGTTGCTATGGACCACGTAATTGCCTGTTGTTTGAATCATTGTCTTTGTATTGTGTAATTACTGTATCTGAGCTCTTATGTTATTTAATTTAAGAAATTGGTGTACTATTCATATACCATGTGGTGATACCAGGCTGATGTCCTCATACAGTCATACAGTGAAGTTTTTGAGCTAATCCTTATCCAACAAAGGCAGAATATCACATCCGATGACTTGTGCTGGCTCCAACTCATTGTTTCAGTATAGAATTACATTGATGTGGATCGTTGATCCATTTTTAACATTCATAAACCTTGTGTTTTTACTGGAACCCTCTACATGGCTCTTTGAAATGAATGAGGGAATAGATTTATTTTTAATGCAGTTATGCTCACACTTACCAATAATACAAATACAGACCAGTATCAGAAGGTTTTAGTCCAGAAGGAGCCCAAGAGTTTGAATACCAATAATAAGGTTTAACACCAGAATGAGCTTGAAATAAACAAACTCATTGACTTTTAGTTCAGTCAATGGATCCAATCGTTGGGACCTAATCAATTTGTATCAGTGTTATAGTATGTTCTACCATACCAGGAAGCAAGGAAGGAAGTCCATCTTTAGAAAGTAACAGTCTGTATAGTCCCTTCTTCAGGACCAGTGGGTTGGCTCTTTATCCAGTTAAGAAAATCTCTATTCTTCAGTGGATGCTCCTCTTGACTTATCACCAAAGCTGGCAAGTACCAAAACCTGACTGCTGAGCAGTTTCGAGTCCTTGCCTTCCCCGACAGATCAGCATAGTTGAATTTCAGAAGTTATTCACAAGTCCTACCAACAAAAAGTTTGAAAAGAGACCTAATAATGTAATAATCTCCTGCGTACCATCAGTGCAGGCTACCTGATTGCCTCACCTAAAAGTCATGGGAACAGTCTTAACTATATGCCACTGATAATAACATATGGTCACTTATGAAGCCTGCGGCTACACAGTGCTGGAGTGAAGCCACTGATAATGGGTGATAAGGTCTGCCTCACAGTCAGCGCTTCAGTTCATCCCAAAGGTGTTGGATGGGGTTAAGTTCAGGAGTCACAAACTGGGGGAACCATTTCTTTATTGACCTGGTATGTCAAAGTATTACTACATATTAAACAGTCCCAGAAAAAAGATGACTGAAGCAGACAAAGATGGTAACAGAATGAGTTGGAAGGCACATGTTGATCCAACATATGTGGGAGGCGCTTAGTGACCAGAATCTGACCGAAGATTTAGGAGAGATGAGAAGAGAACAACGTAGAAGGAGCTGGACTAAGGTAAGGGGTTGAACAAGAGAATACAAGGCACTGATAAAGATATGAATTTGTTCAGCGGAAACACAAAGGTCCTCAATGGTCTTTGAGGGTGTGATGTTGAGACAAGAAGAAGAAGAAGAAGAGTGGAACAAGAGACTGAGAGCAACATATCGACACAGAGAAGGAGACAGAAAGAAAACAATACAGCGGGAGCCAGAGACATAGGGGTGAACCTGCTGCCTGGCTGCTGGTGTTGTGATTGATGAGGTCATAGAGAGGGCTTCCCCAAAATGCAGAGTGTCTTCGAAGGGTCAGTAAGAGGTTGGGTGGAGGTCAGAGTGCAACCAAAGGGGACACAAAGAGTCTAAAAGTACAACGAATGCCAGTAAAATGAATCTTAAGAAAT